>NW_011921523.1:0-2766 GCF_000151845.1 Pteropus vampyrus
GTTTTGGGCCTTCCCGGCGCCTTATGAGCTGTGGGATCCCCTTTTGCGAGCGTTTCACTCTACATTTTGAATGGCGTCCCCGGGGGCCCATTACGGCCCATCCCAGGCCGAAAAGGTGATTGAGAGAGAGGTGTTTTGCTTCCGTCGTGAAGTTATGATTTCCCACTGCGGAAAGCAGGAAGGAGCAGAGGCCTTAGAAGGAGCCCCCGGGGCCTCTGGGATGAAAAGAGATCACGCAGACTTGTGGCTCTGGAACGCCCGAGTGTCCTACACTCCGGGGAGGGTGGAGGTGGTGGGAGCGGCCTGTCTCCTTTGGTGGCCCAGGGGTCCACACAGGTTTCTTTGGAAAATCCGCCATATACATATATATGCATATAGATGAACATATATATGCATATATATGTATATGGTAGATGTGGCAAAAAGCTCTCTATTGACGTCCTTTTTGAGCCGCACCTGCAGACTTTCGAGATACGGCTCACTTGCGGCAAATTCAGGGCCCTCCCGGCGCCTTGGGGCTCTGAGGGCGGTGCTCGGTCGTCTGCGGGTATATATATGTGTATATATATATATATATATATATATATATATATATATATATATATATATATATATATAGAGAGAGAGAGAGAGAGAGAGAGAGAGAGAGAGAGAGAGAGAGAGAGAAAGAGTGAGAGAAATGGACAGATACATAGATAGATAGATAGGTAGATAGAGAGAGAGAGAGAAACAGAGAAAGAGAGAGAGATAGAGATATAGAGATATCTATAGATTCAGATACAGATATAGATATAGCTATATCTAGGGAACCTCTGGCCAAAAGCACTCTACTGACGTCCATTTTGAGCCGGAACTGCAGACTTCCGAGATACGGCTCACTTGCGGCAAATTCACGGCCCTCCCGGCGCCTCGGGGCTCTGAGGGCGATGCTCGGTCGTCTGCGGGTACTGGGGTACAGAAGTTGCAGAAGCACTCACTGACACTTTGAGCCCCTAGAGGTACAAACGGCGTCTCATTCCTCTCTGTATCCTCGTGCAGAGCTCCAGGCCACCCACAGACAGCGGACCCAGGGAGGCTTTGGCCCCTCCGTCCCTGGAGGCCGTCACCGCTGGAAAGAGGTCAGTTGGGGGACACTGCAGACAGCTGTGGGTCTGATTTCGGCCTCCGGGCCTTATGAGCTTTGCGATCACCTCTTCGAGCCTTTCATTTCTTCATTTTGAATGCGTCCACGGGGACCATTACGAACATCCCAGGCAGGAAGGTGACGGAGAGGGAGGTGTCTGCTTCCGTCCTGAAGTCTGATTTCCAATGCGGAAAGCAGGAAGGAGCAGAGGCCTTAGAAGGAGCCCCGGGGCCTCTGGGATGAAAAGAGATCATGCTGAATTGTGGCTCTGGAACGCCCGGTGTCCACACTTCGGGGAGGTGGAGGTGGTGGGGGCGGCCTGTCTTCTCTGGTGGCCCAGAGGTCCACACAGGTTTCCTTCGAAAATCCACCATATACATATATATGCATATAGATGAACATATATATGCATATATATGTATATGGTAGATGTGGCAAAAAGCTCTCTACTGACGTCCTTTTTGAGCCGGAACTGCAGTCTTCCGAGATACGGCTCACTTGCGGCAAATTCACGGCCCTCCCGACGCCTCGGGGCTCTGAGGGCGATGCTCGGTCGTCTGCGGGTACTGGGGTACAGAAGTTGCAGAAGCACTCACTGACACTTTGAGCCCCTAGAGGTACAAACGGCGTCTCATTCCTCTCTGTATCCTCGTGCAGAGCTCCAGGCCACCCACAGACAGCGGACCCAGGGAGGCTTTGGTCCCTCCGTCCCTTGAGGCCCGTCACTCGCTGGAAAGAGTCAGTTGGGGGACACTGCAGACAGCTGTGGGTCTGATTTCGGCCTCCGTGCGTCTGAGCTTGCGATCACC
Organism: Pteropus vampyrus; assembly: GCF_000151845.1. NCBI lineage: Eukaryota > Metazoa > Chordata > Mammalia > Chiroptera > Pteropodidae > Pteropus > Pteropus vampyrus. The sequence continues at coordinate 1,933 of NW_011921523.1, forward strand.
TCTTTGAGCCTTTCATTTCTTCATTTTGAATGCGTACACGGGGACCATTACGACCATCCCAGGAAGAAAGGTGAAGGAGAGGGAGGTGTCTGCTTCCGTCCTGAAGTCTGATTTCCAATGCGGAAAGCAGGAAGGAGCAGAGGCCTTAGGAAGGAGCCCCGGGGCCTCTGAGATGAAAAGAGATCCTGCTGAATTGTGGCTCTGGAACACACGGTGTCCACACAGCGGGGAGGTGGAGGTGCTGGGAGCGGCCTGCCTTCTCTGGTAGACCAGGGGTCCATCCAGGTTTCCTTCGAAAATCCACCATATACATATATATGCATATAGATGAACATATATATGCATATATATGTATATGGTAGATTTGGCAAAAAGCTCTCTAGTGACGTCCATTTTTAGCCGGAACTGCAGACTTCCGAGATACGGCTCACTTGCGGCAAATTCACGGCCCTCCCGGCGCCTCGGGGCTCTGACGGCGATGCCGGTCGTCTGCGGGTACGGCGGTACAGAAGTTGCGGAAGCACTCACTGACACTTTGAGCCCCTAGAGGTACAAACGACGTCTCATTGCTCTCTGTATCCTCGTGCAGAGCTCCAGGCCACCCACAGACAGCGTACCCAGGGATGCTTTGGCCCCTCCGTCCCTGGAGGCCGTCACTCGCTGGAAAGAGGTCAGTTGGGGGACACTGCAGACAGCTGTGGGTCTGATTTCGGCCTCCGTGCGTCTTGAGCTTTGCGATCACCTCTTTGAGCCTTTCATTTCTTCATTTTGAATGCGTACACGGGGACCATTACGACCTATCCCAGGTAAGAAAGGTGAAGGAGAGGGAGGTGT
>NW_011921524.1:0-2765 GCF_000151845.1 Pteropus vampyrus
AAATTGAGCAGGTACATGGTGACCCCACACCCTTTTTCCAGGGAAGAGGATGATGCACTCCAACCCCTGGAGGACTATGGCTTGGGAGTTCAACACAGGGGTTGGTGCCCATCATAAGCTAGCGTTTAAGAACAAATGAAAAACAAAAGGGCCTCCATGAGCTGCCAAGGAGAAGATCACAGCTCTTCCAACAGTACAGTAACTCAGGAAGCAAGTCGATATGTGTTTAGAGTGTTCGGTATGCAAGGAAGAATACACAGCTGAAGAGGAATTCGGCAGTTACCCTGCAGCCACATCTTTCAGAGCAGTTGTATTGTGCCATGGTTAGAACTGCATGATACATGATCTATATGCGGGCAGAGCTTAAATGGTGAGCATGCTACTTGGCAAACCCAGAGTTCTGAGGCCTCTGCAAGCAACAGATTTAGCAGTGACTGCCAACTACAGGAATGATGGACTTTCTGAAGCTAAAGACCATGTCTGAGTCAGGGCTGTGGTACTTTTCTTACCACAGCTATAAATTGCATCAAAAGAAAAAAAATAGTAGGTGGATTTAGGAAACGTATAAGAAACCCAAACCATCATGTTAATGTAGTGAGTGTTTTTCTTTTCTAAATTTAAAGTTAGCATCTGTAGATGGAATTATGTCTCCAACAAAATGGCTCTGAATCCTCAATTCAGAGTGATAATTTTATAACTGTGAAACTTAATTATGTGCGTTTACCTGCAGCCAGAATAGAATCAGTTCCTTAAAGCCCAGCTAGAGTCCTGCTATCTGTCACGTTACCCTGTGATGGATGCTTTCACATCCTTGTCCATCCTCCATTCTATCATTAGTGTATTTTATAGTAAATACAGTGAAACCAGAGCCCTAAAAAATAAAAATTAAATAATTTCTTCTCAAATGGCCACATCATCTTTAGAATTCTCATTTGTCTTACTAAAGAGTCTTCATGAGTTGTATAACTCAAATATAGCAAACTACACTTGTTGACTAAGTTCATTTACGTGATGTTTTACACAGAAAAAGTGAAACAGTTTTCCTTTGGGGTCCCTTCTATTCTATTTCACTCCCTTAACTGCTCTTAATGATAATATTTACTTTAACATTCTGCTGGTTTTAACTGAACTTCTGCTTTTATTCTCTTATTGAATTCGGTGTCCACAAAGTCTGCCATAGTACCCAGGAATAAAATTGATTATCAAATATATATCTCCAGGTAGAGTCGCATATTTGATAAATAGATTCACGTAATATGCTCTTTAGAAAGAATTGACCTTATACACGAGGAAGTATTACTCAGTTGATGACTATGCAAAGATTTCTTTTCCATGCTGTAATCAACTCCTGAAGTATTGAAGATGGATTCCACGTGTGAGGGTTTGTTTTCATTGAGGTGAAGAATGGTTGGTGTATTTACATTTCATTACTAAATTATCTTTCTGTTTGTCCTCCAAAATTTCAGTGCTGCTTACAAATATGACTCCTCTACAGTCTGAACAAAATATCTCCACTTTTCCTATTTTGTCATATGACTAACTGCATAGTGAAGGAACAATGTCACTATTATCCCTTTCATAGCTCCTCATATGCAGGAAATTCTTCCATATTCGTGATCACAGTGTGATTCACAGGAGAACTTGAATTCCTGCCCTGTCTTAGGATTTCCTCAGAGTTTCTGCTAAAATGCACATCCTTCCAACTTCTCCTGGTTACGTAAACGTGACCCTTAACAGAATCGATTGTTCAACCAGTTATCCAAAATAAACTTAAATAACAGAATGATTGTAAATGCTATGTCCAAGTATCAGAACATATGCCCATAATTTAAAAATAGCCAGTAAGTGTCCTCATTCAATTCTTTTTATTGTATCCATAGCTAATGCTGCGTAACAAGCTGACTAAATGATAACATTTATATTAAATATGATTAGATGATGGGATTTGTTCTGATCTCTGCTCAGATACTCATGGGTCCAGATCAGCTGGGAGTCTCTACATTGTGTATCTCCAGCTCATCCATGATGTTGTGTGAGGCTGTAATGCACCCCTGTCTTGAACCAATTTATGACAGTTTATTTATGTAGTATAATCTTCTAGTCTACAAAAATAAAGTGACTTTACAAAATGTAATTTTCCATAACTTAATGTCACTGTTTTAATATCCATGTAAAACACTTAGCTTTCTACCAAATGATATTTCATATATGATCATAAATGGATGCTGTATCTTTTGAAGGCTTTTTCTGCATCTATTGATATGATCATATGATTCTTATTTTTTAATTTGTTTCCATGATGTATCACATTCATCGATTTGCATCTATTAAACCATCCCTGTGCCCCTGAGATGAAGCCCACTTGATCATGGTGTATAATCTTTTGATATGTTGCTGTCTTCGGTTCCCTAGTATCTCATGTAGGATTTTTGCATCTGTATTCATGAGAGATATTGGTCTGCAGTTTTCTTTTTCTGTGTTATCTTTACCAGGTTTTGGTATCAGGGTAATATTGGCCTCATAAAATGAGTTGACAAGTATGGCCTCTTCTTTGATTTTTTGGAAGAGTTTTAGGAGAAGAGGTATTAAAACTTCTTGAATGTTTGGTAGAATTCACTGGTGAAGCCATCTGGTCCTGGACTTTTACTTTTTGGGTAGGTTTTTGATGATTCCTTCCATTTTTATGCTGCTGATCAGTGTATTTAGATTTTCCAGATCTTCCTAAAGGCAGTCTCGGAAGATTGAATTTTTCTAAGTACTGTTCC
>NW_011921525.1:0-1351 GCF_000151845.1 Pteropus vampyrus
TGTCTAAGGGGTCAGTGGCACAAAAATCAAACGTGTCAAGAACTATGATTGAGAAAAAGATCTCATCACGTTTTGAAAAATACGAATCATATTCTAAAACCGCAGTTTGCACACACACAGAAACGGGGAGCGGGCAGAAGGTGGAAACTGGGGAGCATTCTTCGTCTCCGTTCACATGGCTATCATTTCATTCCTGACTGTGATAATTATAGAGACCCGAATGTGTTTTATTTAAAGGCTAACATTAGTATAACCAAAGCCATTTTACATCTTTGACCTCACGAGAAGGAAGAAGAAGAAAATAGCACTCGTTCGTGGAAGAGTCTGGAATGATGGAAATGGGGTGACAGCCTCAGAAATGAAAGGGAGGGGGAGGAGGGGCGCGGCACGCACTCGCTGGGAGGATGAAGATGAGTTGGTTGCATGACGCAGAGACGGACTCTACTGCTGGCTCGTAAAACCCAAGTCCCGCCATGCGCTGTGGATGAGGGACACGCCTCGAACCGAGTGACGCCCGAAGGCTGGAAACACACAGAGGCAAAAACGTGTCCGGCAAACGCAGAAGAGAAGATCGGGGTGGGAGGAGGCGAGACAAACTGAGCAGACGAGGCGGCGAGGCCCTCGGAGGCTGGAGGATCGAGGGGACAGGCATCAGTCACGAGGGTCACTGCGCGCTGAGCACGGACACACCCCGGACACACCCCGGACACACCCGCGGTCTCGGGCAAGGTAGGGCTGAAACCAGGCTGAAATTCGATCTCCAGCCCCCCGCTTCCTGCCTCAGCCCAGGCTCCCCAACACATTCCCTGCCCCAGGCTCCTCAACACATTCTGGGGGCCCCAGCACTGACAGTGACCTTAATATTCTTCAAGTCTTTAACTCGGAGACCTCCCTCCCTTCCTCCTTCCCTCTCTGTCTGTCTGTCTGTCTCTCTCTCTCTCTCTCTCTCTCTCTCTCTCTCTCTCTCTCCCCTGCCCCCCACCAAGAACTTATATGAAACCATCAGTCCAGGCATTTGAAATTCAGAATATAAACATCTCGGAGGCAGCCCCGGGCCCCAAACTCCCCAGCAGGCCTTATATTTTCCTTGACACCTGTCTTCCTTGCTCACCCCTCTCCCCGTCCCCCCAAGGCTTGTCACGCTTATTCAGTAGGAGGGAGCTCTCTCGGGGGTGAGGAATAAGTTCGTTCTCGTGTTCACCATGTGTAGCCAGCCAGCCCATGCTTTGGGGGCTCCAGAAATCCGAGCTCCTCCCTCCTTTCAGCAATGCTTTCTCCTCCTAATATAAGAGCAACATCTATCCAGTTGAGAAAAATGCAGAATTCACAGTCACACGTCAAAGGGAACTCG
>NW_011921526.1:0-1337 GCF_000151845.1 Pteropus vampyrus
GAGACAGGCGTGATTCAGCTGCACTGATGGTTGGGCCCGAGCCGAGCCCTGCAGTCAGGGCTGCTGCCACTGAAGGGCCGGGCAGTGGCACAACGTGCTTAGGGAGTGCCGCAGCCACGGAGGACTTCTGGACAGCGCTGGTTCTGTGATGCAGGAGAGCTGGGCAGGAACCTGCCACAGCGACAGACTCACTCGTGAGGACTGAACTCTTGTCCGTTTTCTTTCCTGACTGACACTCCCTCATCTGTCAGGGTTCATCATAGGTATCCCTTCCTCCAGGAAGCCCTCCCTGAAGACTCTAAGCTCACCGCAGTGAACTCTGAGACTTAGCTGCTTCCTTCTCCAGACCGCAGGTTCCTTGGGCGGGGACAGCGGGTGATTCCTCATTGGGTCTCTTGTGCTCAGCAGGTGCTTGAGAGATGTGAATGAGATGAAGGAAGGAAGGTGGAAGGCGTGGAGGGAAAGATAAAGAGGCAGGAGGGAGAGAGGAAGGGAGGAGAGATGGAAGAAGGAACAGAGGGAAGCAATAAGGAGTGAGAAAGAAGGGTGGCGGGAATAGGAGCAGAGGGAGGAAGGAAGAGACCAGGGCGGGCAGGGAGAAGGGTGGGAGGGAGGGACGCCTGTGCTCTAAACTTACACAGACGCCCAGGGCTCACCCTGCCCGACGGACGGTGGTTTGTCAACAGCAACACCACCCCGGGCTTTCTGGCAGCTGGATCTTGGGCTGCTACACGTGTTCAGCCCCATGCAGGCCCAGCCCGGGGGAGAGGAGTCAGCACGGGCTAGTGGGCCCTGACCATCTGAGCTTGGGATGGTGGGGGGTCGTGATGGGCCCAGGTTGACGAGTGAGGGCAGACAGCCCTGGGGGCCGGAGGAGAGCCTGGCAAAAGATGGGACTGTACAAATTCCTATTCAATCTAGTTCTTGGCATTTCTACTCGATGGACTGAATTTCAGAGCTGCGTTCTTAGAGCAAAATGTACTTTCGTTTACTTTCATGTTTTTCACGAAACGACAATAGCATTATTGTCATTCCTGAATATAAAGGAAAGGAAGCTCATTCTAACCAATACAAACCAAGGACAGAATACAAAAATGGCCTGAAATTCCAGAGATAACTATTGTCAACATTTCGCTGCATATCATTCTAGAATTTATATGTATTTTAAACTTGTATATATTTAAACATATATATATTTAATATATATTTATACATATAAACATATTTAAATATATAAACATTTTAGACATAGTTTCCTTGTAAATTAGCAGCAATATCATTACATTAAGTCAAATATTGTAGGAGAAACAGACACTTGAGCACCATCTGAGACTGTG
>NW_011921527.1:0-2759 GCF_000151845.1 Pteropus vampyrus
TATGCTTCAGGGAATTCCATGGAGGGCCATGAGTCTTGGGCTATTCAGCCTTGTACGTCTCTTTCATAAGCATTCTGACCATAAAATGATACGAATGAGATTGATGGGACATGGGTACAGATAACTTTAAATCACAGAGAGGAATTGATTTTGGAAGAGGTTAAACATTTGTACATTTCCACAGGAACGTGTGACAGTTCCAATTCCTCCACATTCTCACCAGCCCTGACTGGTGTTCATTCTGACAAAGAGGCTCTTCTCGTGGTTGTAAGAGAGAGACATTGCAGTTTAATATGCATTTTCCTAATCACTGGTGTGGTTTTATGTATTTTTATATGCTCGCCTGTTGAACTTGCTTGGATTTGTTTTTTGACTTATGATATCCCAAACTCAGGACCCAGTAGATGGTCTTTCATCACCCCACACACTTCTGTGATGACTCCCTTTCTGTGATTCTTTGCTTGCTCTCAGAAAGACCACAATCCTGCACAAGAGAGCTACATCCTATTCTCAGAGATCCCTGTCCCTGTCTCAGAGTCCCCCATGGGATATAGAGAGAACAATAGCCATGCTGTAAGGGTGTCAGCATATTATTCTGCAAAGAATTACCTCTCTATTCCCAAAAGTACCAATATCCACCAAAGCACCTTAGAAATTCTTGAAGAATTAGGTTATTCAGGTCTCAACACAAAGCTCTCGTTATTTTAGCCTCTCATTATGCTTCAGGATAAGACATTCAGAGAGGTTACGTGAATACTGCAAGATCACAATATTGATGTGCGAATGATCTGGGACAGGAAATATTCCCCCAGCAGAACAGGGACCCCACAACAACTGTGGCTTCTACATCATTTCCCACGTACTTTCTCAAACTCTGCTACACCAAGCTTGTAGGAGGGCACAGTGGATACCCTGGAGGAGATGCCCGAGATAAGAACATCGCCCCCAACACAAGACTCTTGGTGAGTGCACATGAGTACCTTTCCTTCCACACTATCTTCACATTATCACCTTTCAAGCGGTGACTGTTTATGAAGATCATGTGACACCACCAAGTGATCAGTGATCTTCTTCTCTCCCATAGGACTCAGAGCCCCAGAACATTCAAGACCTACTCCCCCCCACCCCTCGACAGCTGTGTAGACTCAATTCCCTGTAACTGACAGAACTTGCAGTCAGACGACTGACAGAAATAGTAGTTAATGTGAAGGAACTGAGGGAGTAAACACCTGTGCTGGTTCTTTGGAAGTTAATAAATTAAACCTGTACCCTTCACTTTCTTGCTGACTATTGATCCAAGCAATTATCTGTTCTGCCTGGATGAAGCCTGGCAACAAATGGGCAGTGGTTGCACTCGGCCTGAATGTGTGTGTCTTCCCTGCTCATCCCTCCCTCGCCAAAATTTAGTGTCTATTCTACAGACACCTCTCTGCCTCTAAACTTTGTCGGGTCAGGAGACAGAATACCATTTCCTTTTGGAAGGACCTTTCAATAGACAAATCCTTTGACCCCCATCGCAGGTCACTGTCAGAGGATTCCCAATGCATCCTCCATCTGTTCCCAAATGTAAATTCCAGTAGCCAGAGGGCGAGATCCGTTCTCAGCTTTTGTCCAGGCAAAACTCAGACAGCCAATGGTCTTCTCTACATGAGCACTATAAAAGGGTCACCATGAAACTTTACTTCCCCCCTAAAAGTGCCTGCATTCAGATACTGTTGGTGTTTTCCGGTTTGGCACCTACTTTCAGAAGGGCTGGGCCTGTGTAACCCTTTTTGTTTAACGTCCATTGTTTGAGTGGGTCAAGACTCTCTTAACCTCATGAACGATTTAGGCTGTGTTCACTGTATATCTACTACCTGGACGTGTGTGTACAAAACTGACCTTATTTTCATTTGAAATAGTGAACAGAAATAAAAGAAGGGTGACTGAGTCTAACATTTTCTTTGTGAAATAATGTATCGTTTTCAAACTTTCTTTTTTAAAAATTATTCTTTCTAAATGCCTACTTTATACTTTTTAATGGAAACAGCTGGTAAGCTTCTTATAAACTCACGTGTTACCAACAAATTAATGACTGAATTTCCACAGTACCTTCCATGGACTGACCCACTGATGAACCTTCTTTTTTCTCAAGTATGTGAACCTTTGGCACCATTTTCCCAAGTCGATTTGTCTTACGGAAAAACACTTGAAGAAAGAGCATGAGAAATGCATTCCCAAAATAGAGAGATTTAGACATCTTGCTGGTGACAGACCAGTGAGAAATGTTTAATAATTTATTCTCACTTCAATCTTTGATTCCATTACTCACTGGTGTTCCAGAAGTGCCATCTGAGTCAAAGCTGGCATTCAGGAAGATCATGGAGTTTAATGTGCACTTGAAACCCATATCACATTGATTTCATGATCCATGGTCAACGCTCATCAAGCCCCCAACGTCTGCAGCACCCATACTATTCTACTTCCCAGTCTGGAGCCCCACGGACCAGGGTTCTGTAAGTGACCACCATGTTGAAGGTTTCTCTCACTTGCATGTCATGGAAGTGACGTTATCTAGAGAAAATTCTCGTGTCTCAGTGGATTTTATTACTGAATACGATGTGAATTTTGCCTGTGTTGCTTTCTGAAGCTAAAGATTGGTATTTGCATTGTGGTGTCTGTATATCACATTGGAAGTACAAGGACAGTAAATTCACTCCGTCTCCACTTATGTACAGGAAATGTGCGTTTCCCATGGTGGATACTCAGAATGATGCTGT
>NW_011921528.1:0-1804 GCF_000151845.1 Pteropus vampyrus
GAGCGAAGCTGCCGCCTCCTGGAGAGGTGACAGGTGCCTGGACAGGCCTCGTGGGGTCCTGCTCGAGAGCATCCGGTTTTCTCCAGATCGGGTGTGCCTGGGGGGGTGTCACCCTGGGGCAGCGCGCACACAGAGAGGACGGAGCTGGCGTCCGGCAGTTCTGGGCACGGACTTCTGCACCCCCAAGGCTGCCCTCGGCTGCACTGTGGGGAGGAGGTCCTCAGTCAAGTCCTCTGGCAGGTCCTGCAGACGGGGCCCTGCAGGCGGGCGAGGCGAGGGGCACCATCTGGGCCTGGGGTACGGCTGCCTCAGCCCGAGCCCGGCCCCGCCAGCACAGTGAGCGGGCAGCCCCTGCCCTCCGGCCTGGTCGCCACGCCCGCCCGGCGCCCAGCTCCTAGACAGGCTCAGACGCCCCCGCTGCCGCCCGCCTCCCCGCTGTGGCCGCATCTGAATTTCCCACCCCTCTCGCTTCACTGCTGCTTCATTTCAAGGGAAAGGAGACTCACTGATCTTCTTGGCATCTGACCTGACTTGACGCAACTGCACACACACACAGACGTGCACAGGCGCCGTGCACGCACACCACGCACACATTCCACACACGTGCGCCATGCACGCACACCACGCACACATTCCACGCACGCGCGCCGTGCACGCACACCACGCACACATTCCACGCACGCGCGCCGTGCACGCACACCACGCACACATTCCACGCACGCGCGCCGTGCACGCATACCACGCACACGTTCCACACACGCGCGCACGGAGTACCGACAAATTCCGAATGTGGAAACTCACTGTTAGAAACGGAACGTGAGCTGCTAGGGGAAAGCATGAGGGTGCCCCCTCCCCCCAGGGAAGGCCGGGGTTTCTCGAGTAAGCAGCCAACAGCATCGATCGTTAAGGAAAAGGTGACCCAACTGACCGTATTGCCCGCCCCTGCCAAACACAGGCCAAGGCACGGCCGAGGACCAGCATCTGCAAACGTCAGGGGCTCTGCCAACCAACGGACAACAGGACCGGCAACCCAGCAGACAGATGGAGAAGGCAGGCTGGCTGCCTGCTCGCACCCAAGTCCCCAACGGGGCGGCTGGCACCCCAGGACTTCTCCCGCCCTCTCGCTCAGGAGGGCAGCATGGGAAGTCACTGTCACCAGGGGCGGGGTGCCATCTGCAAGGGGACTCGGCATGGTGGGTGCCAGCAGTGGTTGGCCCCACTGCATGGTACGTGCCGGGTTTTAAAGCCTAGGCGGGTGGAAAGCAGCTATCCACTGATGACTCAGTATGAGTCTTACAACATTTTAAAAACGCAGTAGTCTTGCTTGTGGACCAAGAAACATACAAAAAGAAAATTTACAACACGGCGAAGGAACCAAGTTGTGAGGACGGAACCTAGCAGAGCTCGGGAGGTGACGAGGGAAAGGAGAGAACACAGGGACCTCGACTTCTCTGCCGCGTCTCTGATCAGAAGCGCTACGCACAGCGGAAGCACGCACGCCACGCGCGGATCCCGGGAGGACGCGTGTTCGTTTCCCTCTCCGTGCTTCCTGTCCTTTCTCAAACCGGACGAGTCAGTGGCAGTGTCAAGGGCAGGGAGACGCGTCGTGGGTTCTCTCTGAAGACCCTGAGACTCACCGATCCTGAGACAAACTGGCCACTAGTACAGCCAGGTGACAGCACCCGGCCAGGATTCCCGAGTCAAGCCTGCCCCGTCCTCACGCACAGGACTGAGGCCCCGACCTGGGCCCACTGCGGTCAGTGCCAGGACCACCGGCCATGAAGGGACGAGCTGGTGCCCAGAC
>NW_011921529.1:0-721 GCF_000151845.1 Pteropus vampyrus
CCCCCTCTTTGGGCCGGTCTCTCTCTGTTTGGGTGGGGAGGGTTTGTGGAATGCCTGGACTGGTCCCTCACTCTCTAGAGCACTTCGTGATCTAATGGGGAGACCATTGTGACAAAAGGCAGTCACAACGGTGTGCTGAGCACATGTGATAAGGGGGACAACATAGGCAGGAGAGACTGGGGAAAGATAAGAGAGGAAGGGGGTTCAATGCAGCCCAGCTCCACCTCGGGACTGCGGGTCTGCAATGTCGTCATCCCAGACAAAGGACGATACTTTATTGGTGTTATTAATGATCATTAATCCAATTAAGTGGCAATTACAATTAAGAACACAACGATAAAAATGCCACCTTGGATTTAAATGCCTCTTCCCTGGCATCTGCATGAGTGGTTTTCCACGAGCCCAGCACCCCGTCACTGTGGCGCTGTGTACCCAGTAGGTGCATGGTCAACCCCTGTGTTACAGAGTCACTGGGATCGCAAAGTCCGACTCCCTTCATTTTACAAAAGGTCAAACTGAGGTCCAAGAAGGGGACAGACTTTGCAGTCACCCACAAGTCTGTGACAAAGGCAAATTCAAGCCAAGAAGCTCAATTCCCAGCTGTCTCCCAACTTACCCCATCCCAAATAGCCCTTTCTTTCCTTCCTTCCTTCCTTCCTTCCTTACAATACTTACTTACTTCCTTCCTTCCTTCCTTCCTTCCTCCCTCCCTCCCTCCCTC
>NW_011921530.1:0-1400 GCF_000151845.1 Pteropus vampyrus
ATCAAAAACTGCTGTGTAAACAAAAAATAACAGAATCATAAATATACCTCGATTTGAAAACTCGCAGACCAATAAATTCTACAGGAAAAGACCAATTAACAAAAGTAACTCATGGTCCAATTTCTTCTGTGAATAAAAAAATATAACACCTTTTTATCCAAATTTCAAGAGGTCTTGAAAGTAACCTTTGGGGAGGATTTTGATGCAAATAAGGTAAAATTCCAAGAAGGATAATATTTACATTAATTAAAGCACAGGTACAACTATAACTAGTTTAGAATCTTTCAAGTACTCTGTATAACATGGATTACCTCTTATTTAAATCATACAAGATATGTATTATTAATTTTTCTTTGTAGTTGAGATATTAGAGAGATTAAAAAATCTTTCCAAAGTCTTAACTTTTTGTAAGGGTGAAGTCATAAATTGAACCAAGATTAGATGTACCTATCTATATGCTATTCTGTCTTCCACTAAATAGACAGAAAATTTCCTCCTAAAAAAAATTAAAAGAAACAATCACCCACCCAAAAAAACTGCTCTAAAGCTTCTACATTGGGTTCAGCTATAGAATGCCAGTAATCTTTAGGATCTTCCTGGAATTATGACAATATATCAGAAAGAGGGTTGAAATACCAAACCATGCTAAGCTGAAGAGAATTCTTGACATAATCATAGGTATCTCATGTAGCTATATCAATCCTCATTGTTACCCCTTCAATGCACCAAAGGATTTTAAGAGAATCAGCTGTGTTTTGGGGCGACCTCATAATATGAAACTTCCTAATACTATGAAGTCTTACAAAGGTCTATTCAGAGAAGGCTGTCAAACCTTTGAAAGCAATTAAACACATTTTGTATAGAAAATTGTGTTTTCTATATGTGTTGTCATTATTTAAATATTTTATATATATATATATATATATATATATAAAATATATATATAATAAATATAAAATATTATAATATTAAATATTTTATATATATAATATATATATATATATATATATATAAAATAATTTATTCCTTAATAAATTATTTTGTTCCAGGCATAATGAGAGGTATAGTATAAACAAGGTCCTGAGCAAATTAAACAGAGACATTACTCTGAAGCAACTAATGTCTCATTAAACGAGGAAAATAATAAACAAGATAAATAAATCAAATGAACAAATAAAATAAATAAAGACTCTGAAATAAGATGATCCAACACAGGAGCATAGTCAGGGAAATCCTGACAGGAGATAAGCTCGCCATGATTAACATGTTAATATTTTTAATTGAAAAGGTTAATAACAGGAAGAGATGAGTATTTCAGCACAGAGAGGAATTTATAAGAAAGAATCAAACTGAAATGGTAAAATTAAAAATCATGATATCAGTAGTAAAGAAGTTTTTCA
>NW_011921531.1:0-2750 GCF_000151845.1 Pteropus vampyrus
TTCCAATTGCATCAAAGTCTCAGGCCCCATTCATGTCCCCTTGTCCATCCCACGAGGGGCGCTCTTTTCCCTTCATCAGTAAAGGAAATGAGGAGGGGAGTACACCACTTTTGTCCACAATCGTTCTCATCAGCCTGGGAATTATTCCAGCCCTTTTTGACTATTATATAATCCCAAGTAGAGACAGGGTGCCAGTAGGCATCACCCGTGGTTTCACACCCCCCAGGAGGCACAATAGAAAGAATCTCTAAATCCACATTGGTGATTAAGGGTCCGGCTTCTGTGCCCACCTGGGCAAACATAGAAATCAGGTTCTCTGAGGGTGGATCTCCCTCGGGCCGATCCACACCCTCCCCTCCAGCGACCAGCTTGGTTACCCTCGGGGAGCCGGGAGAGGGGGAGCTAAGATCTGCCCGGTATGGAGAAGTGAGCATAGTCGGGCAACATGTCCAGGTTGTCCGCAGCGGAAGCAACACCGAGCTGCAACGGGGGTATTTTGGGGAACAGGAGTGTTACTATTAGCATGTTGCATTACAGCCCCGATGGCCAACTTTATTTGATGGGCAGTGGAATCGACATCATTGCACAAGCGAATCATCCCATGAATATCGAGATTTCGGAGGTGCCCCTTTAAAGCCGCTTTACAGGCAGCATTAGCATTTTCATAAGCAAGCTGTTTTACAAGTTTCCCTTCCCCGTCCTCTGGCCCTAGGACGCGCTCCGCAGTTTCCTGTAAACGTGCAACGAACTGGGAGAAAGGTTCATGGGGCCCCTGAACTATTTTGCTCAAGGGCGTGGTGACCGAACCTTTTGGAGGAATGGCTCTCCAGGCCCCGATAGCAGTGGCCGCTGTTTGACTAAGGATCCCAGCGGACAAACTGCGTTGTTTACGCTCAGAGGCAAAGTCTCCCCTCCCACATATCTTATCAGCAGTCCAGGTGGCCATGGGAGACCGGGGATTTTTCTGGTTGCGCATTGCCTGAGTTTCCCCCCTGTCAAAAAATTATGCTTTCCAAGTTAAAAACTCTCCCTTACTCAGCACAGATTGGGCCACTCTTGTCCATTCTCCCGGCAACAGAAAGCTATCACCAGGAAAACTTTCAAGTATGGACAAGGTAAAGGGAGCTGTGAGGCCATAGCTCTTTATAGCACTGTGTAAATCTTTGACAGTTTTAAATTTTATCCGTTTTACAGTAGGCAAAAGGTTCTGATAGTCTCCCTCATTTTCAGAATCGTTATGTGGGTCTTTCCCTTCTTCCTCAGATTGTGCCACATCGTCATAAGCTGGGTCATCAGGTGTGCTGGCTCTAGGGGCCTCTTGGGTGTCAGTAGACGCCTCCTGAGTTGTATCCGTGTCCTGTGAGGGTCTGGCACCGGATCGAGTCATGATGGGGAAAACAAAGGGTTTGGCCCGGGGTCCCTTAGGGGGCTTAGATTGAGGCCCCGAAAAAATAGAATTTTATAGAGCGGAGACTTCTAATTGTAAATTAGCCAATTCACTCTGTAAAGTAAAGACGCTTTTGAGGCTTTGAACTTGTTGTTGCAGTTGTTTCTTTGTCTCCAAAAAGGGGTCAAGAACCACCTGAGGGATATGGAGGGGGTTGTAAGGAGGGGGGCGTGTGGCAGGCCTCCCTGCAGCAAAAAAGGTATGAGATGAAGGCCAAACAGGCTCATGATATTTGGCGGCCTCGTCCTCCAGAACAGTTGCATCTCCGGGATCAAGGGGTTCAGGGCCGGGTTTTGGGATTATGGGGTATATTTGAGAATAAGGGCCTCCAGACGGAGGCGAGGGCTCTATGTCCACGACTACAGAAGGACAGGGGGAAGAGGTAGCTCCACCTTTAACGAATGGGGGGCGAGAGAGCTGTTTGAGCGTTTCAGTGGCTACCGATAGCAGCTGTCTCTTATTACTATCAGTTTCGGCCCCTTCAATGATATCTCGAATGAGTCCCCAATAACTGAGACAACTAACGGGGACAGCATTTGGTCCCTCTTTTTCTAGTAATCTATTTAAATCTTTTCCTACTTTTTGCCAACTCAAGGGATGAATATCTGGGCCGCTAAGAATGAACCACGGACATTTTTCATCAACAAAACAGAAAAAACTAACCAAATCCTTTTTCTTAACCTGAATTCCTCTCTCCCTTAACGACTTCTTTATCTCTTTGATAAAGGTCTCCTCTCTGGAGATTGAATGGCCCATGTTAAAAATGGGACAGCAATGACTTACCCGCCGTTCCGACGTCTGGGGGTCGCAGCCGCCGGGAAGGCACTCCTAGGTGCGTGCACGCCTTTCACGAATTATGCTGTCCGGTAAAGGTCCGTGCCTCGAGCCCCACGTTGGGCGCCACTTGTCCCGACCTGCAGGACCTAGTTATTGCGTAGAACCCGAGGAGGACCGTACCTTGAAGAAAACATGGGCGGGAGAAAAGAATGGAGGCAAGACAGTGTTCTGATCAAGCCTCAAAATTTTATTGTCGAGCGGTTATATTTATACACTCAAGTGGAGAGGGCAGGGGCGGGACTGATCAGGGAAGAGAGTATTTGTTACAAGCTCATTGGCGTCCACCAGATGAGGTGACTTCTACTTGGCTAGTCAGAAACAGGTGGGCTGTGCCAGCAGTTGCAGGCTTAAGGCTCCCGACATGGGCCCAGTCAACTGACAGAACCATTAGAAATAATAATAAATCATTGTTTTAAGCAACTAAGCTTTTGAATGGTTTGTTGTGTAGTAACAGAAAATCAGTACA
>NW_011921532.1:0-2749 GCF_000151845.1 Pteropus vampyrus
TGTGGTGTCCTTGGGCCATTTTATGTTTCCCAGACCCATAGGAAGAGAAGGTGCCTCATGCAAATCAGCTTCTTCTGTCTTCCAGCCCCAGTGTCGCCCTGATGTCCCCTGGGGAAGATCTTTATTGAGTCGGGTGCTGGGACCACACAATGACCAATGACTGAATGGTGATCGAGACACTGAGAAAGACTGGTTGAAGTTTTTCACCAAATCGGCATCCTCACATCCCTGGTGACATCAGTCCCAAATTTCATCTCTAGAAACACAAAGGCTCAACGATGAGATGGGTGTGTTCACCTCCTGGCCCCATCGATCTAGCTCATCCCAAATTGAACCTCATTCCTGTAAACATTTCTTCCTCCTCAGTGAAATTCCTTCTCGTCTTCTTTGACAGAGATTTGCAGTCACTCCTCCCTCTAGCAGTGAGTCCACTGGGAATCACAGAGTTTATGTCCTGGCTTGAAGGGACAGGGATCTCCCCATCAGTGACATTTTAAAGGGGACCAGAGCTGTGTGCTGTCACCAAGAGCTACACTATCAGGCTTAGAAAGGCAAATGCCCTTTGCTCTAAGAAACCATTATTATATGGATGAGTTTCAAAATAGATGAGTTTTGAGGAGAATGGGTCAGAATGGCACCATAAAATTATGATTTTCTTCACAACACCAGCTGTAACAAAATAGGAACACATATCCCATTATGAGAAATGGAAACAGCGCTGTGTGTAAACGAGGTGCTGAGAACACCATGGAACGTTCTAAAACTCCCTTTCTCTTCACCTCCTGCTGTGGAGCAGAAGGAATGGGAAGGGTGAGAAGGGGTTTGGGGTGTCAGGGGCACTGGCAGAAGGATAAAATGTCTCTAGTCACTGGTGACGATGAGACACGAATTGATGCTCCTCAAATGTGAAATAAAACTGTGATTTATGGTATTCATTTTGGAATCGGTAATAAATTGTCTGTGTATTAAAATGTGCATTGTTATTTTCCTTTCTCTTCATATGGTTTGAGAGTCACAACTCATATCCTAGAACACTATTCATTGTGAATTACTTTTCCTATTATACAAATACATAATCTGATAGCGTAGATAAATACAGGTATTTTCACATCTCTCAAATGTGGACGTGAGGACTATGAACACACAAGGAAAAGAAATAAATAGCAAACTGAAAACCAACAATATCAGTTTAGGGTGGTCCATCTAAAATTCTGAAATCAATGACAACTTACAGAAGAGAAAGAAATAACTGAAACGGGGACACAGACAGGACTAACACACTCATGACACATCTCGCCGTGAATCCACTGGGAGTCCTGTGAGCAGCAGGGCTCCCTGAGGTTTGCCACGTACACACTGTCTCAGGCGTTCTCTAGGCACCGTGGGTCCCATTAGTGTCCCCCCTGGGGCAGATCTGGGTGGGGATTAGGAGCCAGTGTGGAAGGGAGGGGTTGACAGGCTGGATAAGGGAGACACAGCCAGGGCCCCAGGAGCCCCTCACATGCAGGAAGGAGACAGAGCAGCGCCCCCTGGGGGTCCTGAGTGACACTGCCTGACTCAGGGAGGAGCTTCCTCTGGGAGGTGCTTTTCTCTCTGAGGGAACATGCTGATGCGGGCTGACCACCACCTCTTCATGTCTGCTGTCCCCCAGAGTCCAGGTCTTTGTCACTCAGAGATAGTCCACATACCCTACCTCAGCCCAAATACTTCCTAGGGGCCAACATGAATTTTTCTTCTGATACAGTGGATTCTTCCTGCTTTTATGTTGAGTCCTTTGTGCAATGATCGGCATTGATCATAATGAAATTGGATTGTAATTTTCAAACCTGACACTGTTACTGTTGGGTTGGACTCCACGTATTTCCTAAATAAGAAAAGGAGTTCAGAATACATGCCACTAATTTGATATGTATTTTAAATCATTTTTTAACCAAGCCTTAGGCACTGCTGATGGCAGAGTCACCATATACAGACCCAGGACTCCGGTTGCGAATTTGCACGTGGTAGAGGGAATAGATAGCGAACACCTGTGCCCAGATGCCATTAGCAAAAGGCCGTGCAAATGCCCTTCCTCCCCAGTGTCCTTTCCCTGTCCCCTAAAGGAAACTCCTGTCCGATGAGTGAGGAGGAGAAGAGAGGACTCTGGGTCATGGGAAGAAGCCTCAGAGCTCTGCTTGCTGAGGCCTAATTGTTGGCATTGAGACACTTCCTACCCAGGTGTGTCCTATCTTGTGCCCAGGTAGCACTGTAGGTCAAGTTTCCGTTGTTTGATTGTCCATTGACCTTTACCTGTAAATCAGGTCTGGACAATGACTTCATGAGAGGAGGATGACACATGAGGCAAAAGTGTGTGTCAGAGCCAAGTGCTCATGTGGTTCCTGGTGGCCCAGGTGCAGGAAAGTCACACTTCAGTGGGGACAGTGCCTGCTCAAGTGTGCAAGAGCCAGTGGAGCATTCTCCCAGCCTGTCTGGCCCAGACCCTGAGCTCTCAGGACCGGTCCCCCTGCGCCCCCTGCTGGTTTCCAAACTCAGTCCTCCGCCCATTTCGCTCCACCTGACTCTCCGATTTCTGCAGGTGCATCTTCCTCATGTCGCTTCCCAGGGCAGCGAAGGAAAAGGACCACTGTGTGCAGTCTGGGGCAAAGACATTCAGTTCTCAGGTCTCTAAGAACCTCGAGACACATAAGCGGATGCATCTGTTACCAGATGTTTCAGGATTTCCTGATACTTTATTTTGCTTCTGTCTTGT
>NW_011921533.1:0-2749 GCF_000151845.1 Pteropus vampyrus
AGGCTATCTGGCTACTAAGAAAGTGGCTATATCATTGCCCTGGCCATCAAACAGGGGAAGGAGCGATAAGAAAAAAGAATCCGCTTGGCAGATAAAACAGCAAAGGAAGTAGCCAGAAAACCAGTGGGGACTAACGCCATAATTGGTCCCCTTCTTGTGCCCCCCGTTGGCACAGGCTCCAGACTATAGCCCCCAAGATATAGAGTTGGGGAAGCAACTGCACGGGAAGTTTGAACATGGGTGGCTTTGGATTCCAGATGGAAGGCCGGTCCTCCCTGCTGCGCTTGGTAACACCTTAATTAGCCAGATGCATAATGCTACCCATCTTGGAGGAACTAAGTTAATTGAACTGCTAAAAAGAGACTATTATATTCCTGGACTAACCTCAAAGGCTCGGGATGTGAATGCACGATGCCCAATATGTACACAGGTCAACTCTCGCCCTATCCCAAAGGAAAATATCGGCACTCGATTAAGAGGACAAGCTCCTGGAGAGCACTGGGAAGTAGACTTTACAGAAGTTGCTCATGGCACTTTTGGATTTAAATATCTTCTGGTATTCATTGACACCTATTCTGGATGGACTGAGGCCTTCCCCACAAAGAAGGAAACTGCACAATTAGTAGCTAAGAAATTAATTACAGAAATAGTGCCTCGATTTGGCTTGCCCTTATCATTGGGGTCCGACAATGGCCCGGCATTCATTGCCCAAACAAGTCAAATGTTAGCTAAGGTATTAGGGATCAATTGGAAATTACATTGTATTTACAGACCTCAGAGTTCAGGACAAGTAGAAAGAATGAATAGAACACTTAAGAAAACTTTAACTAAATTTAAGCTGGAAACTGGGGAGAATTGGGTGAGCCTTCTTCCTTTTGCTTGGTTACGGGCCCAGTGTACTCCATATATTATGGAAATTTCCCCTTATGAAATAATGTTTGGGAGACCTCCCCCTTTACTCCCTAAAATTGGAATTGAAAAGGTTACAATGAGTAATAATACAAGTCTCCTTAAGTCTCTACAGGCCTTGCAACAAACCCAAAATCAAGTCAAGGGCTTGATTAAGGCTGCTAGACCGATTCCGGGGACATCACAGCCTCACCCACATCATCCAGGCGATTGGGTGTGGATAAAGAAGATCCAGCCTGCTAGCCTAGAGCCCCGGTGGGATGGTCCGTTTCCAGTAACTCTAACCACACCAACAGCTGTTGAGGTTGCAGGGAAAAGACATTGGATTCACCATACCCTCCTTAAGACAGCTCAACCTCCCCCGGAGACAGAGAAATGGAAGGCAACACTCACAGAGGATCCACTCAAGATAAGACTCTCACGGGGTTAATTATAATTGGGTTAATTGTTATCAATAATGTTTATAAGTTTGCTAATGACAGTAACTCAAATGCTACAAGGGATTGTTGGTTTTGTCTGAACCCTGCCCCACCTTATTATGTAGGACTTGGTGTCATTGCTAACCTTGGCACAGATCAAACTGCTATTAGGAATGTAACATCTCCGAATGTTACTATTTGCCCTTGGGGAACCAAAAACCCATCTGTAACGTTGGGAGATTTACAAGGAAAGGGAACTTGTATGTATACTAACACTTATAGAGTTGATAAATCTAGGTATAAGGAAAATTGTAAATCATCTATTTTAGTAAATAACACCTCTTCTACTTATTTAGTAGCCCCTAGTGGCACTTGGTTTGCTTGTAATACTGGTTTAACTCCCTGTATTAATCTTAACTATTGGAAAAATAATACTGGATTTTGTGTGCTGGTTCATGTTATACCTCAGGTGTATATGATGAGCGGACAAGAAGGAAGACAAGCAATAGATTTGTGGGGAAGATATAACTATCCTCGGCGTAAGCGAGCAGTTCCACTGCTTGTGCCGCTCCTAGTTGGCCTAGGAGTAGCAGGATCAGCTGCAATTGGGACTGCTGCTTTGGTTACAGGGAACCAAGGTATAGCCTGGCTCACAAAGCAGATTAATGACGATTTAAGCACTCTAGAGAAATCAATTAATCATCTTGAAACATCTCTTAATTCTTTAGCTGAAGTAATACTGCAGAATAGAAGAGGTTTAGACCTCTTATTTCTTAAGCAAGGAGGTTTGTGTGTAACACTAGGAGAAACTTGCTGTTTTTATGTTAATCATTCTGGAATTATTAGGGATAGTTTAGCATTAATTAGACAAAGAGTAAAAGACAGAAATAAAAAGTTAAAACAAGGAAGCAACTGGTATGAATCTTGGTTTAATGGAAACTCTTGGTTAACCACGTTATTGTCGGCTATAGCAGGACCATTGATAATTCTGCGGTTATTACTGACCTTTGGGCCATGCTTGATCAAATTGGTTAAGAGTTTAATCCAATCCAATATAACTGGGGCAAAGATTTTAATTTTAGGAGCGTCAGCCCCGACCCATTGGCCAGAAATCCCGACTTCTGACTCGAAGATTGAGTCATTCTAAAGAAAACCAGTGGGGAATGTAATGGCCTGCTGAAATGTGAAAGGGTTAAAGAATAATTAAAACCTGAAACTGGACAAAGGAAGTCCATAACTTAGGCCTAGTTTCTGGAACCCCTAACCACACTCTGTTAATCATAAAACTTGTAACAATGAGCTCATACGCTAACTGCCAATTTTAGCCTGTGTAACCCTGCTTGCTTGCGTGGCATGAAAAATAATCAATTGTATATAAGCTGAAAATTACTGTTTGGCCATCGCCCATGGAACACTGGTGA
>NW_011921534.1:0-2749 GCF_000151845.1 Pteropus vampyrus
TCAAGTGGGGAGGTACACTGGGAGAAACAAAGAAGCTGCCTCTCACAGCCGGAGCTCCCTGAAGGAGGCAGGGGAGTGGAGACAGTACAGTGGATTCCCTGAATAGCCCTGCCTGGAAGAGCATTGAGTTCCATGCAGCAGCAGTACCCAGGGATAAGGGTAGAAAGCAGAGAAGTGAGGATGGCAGAGAAGTGGGTACGGCAAAGACGCGACAGTTGATTATTACCAGCCACAGTTGCAAAACGCGAGGCCGAGACGCAACCCACATCCATCAACCCAGAGAGCCCCTCCACACATATCCTCCAAGACCAAACACCACGGAGCCACAGGGGAATCTGAACAAATGCTACCAAACTATCCCTAACACTAACCAGGACTGAGTCTGAGTGTCGCGAGCATGATCAAATAATTGTAATAATAATAAAAAAAAAAGGCCTTGTAAGACTTTATATAAAGCAGAGATCCAACAGGCTCAGACTCCACCTACTGGAAACAAAATGAAAAATGCCTTCTCTGCAACAGGATAAAGAGAGACCTTTATATAATAAACCTTTCTGGAAAAAAAAGGCAGAATACACTTCCATTAATGCCTAGGCAGAGAAATAGTACATTAAAAAATATGAACAACCGAGGTGACAGGCAGCTGAGAAAGAAAGAGAAAAATCTCTAGAAAATAAGCTTAAAGACTTAGAAATATGCTACATAAATGACACAGCATTCAGGATGGGATTTCTGAAAAAACTCAATGAGATCCGAAACGAGTCATATCAACAATTCCAGGAACTGAAAAAAAAACTAGATCAGCAGAATGAGTTTTTTAGCAAGGAGATTGAAAACCTCAAACAACAACAACAACAACAAAAAACAGGGGAAAACTCCTAGAGATGAAGAACACACTGAAAGAGATGGAAAAGGAAATAGCAAGCTTGGGAAATAAGAGTCAACAAAATGAAAGAAAGGATCAGTGAGATCGAAGACAGAAATCTAGAAATAAATCAGAAGGAAGACCAGAGAAACTAAAGAATGAAGAATAATGAAAGAGAAATACAAGAACTAGCTGATATCATCAGGAGAGGAAATATAAGATTAATGGGCATTATCAAAGGTGCAGAAAAGGAGCAGGGATTAGTAATCATTTTCAGACAAATAGTTGAGAATTTTCAAATCTAGGGAACGAGCTGGAGTTTGGAATACAAGAAGTCAACAGAACACCCAATTATCTCAACCCAAAAAGGTCTTCTCCAAGACACATTATATTAAATTTATCAAAAAATCAATGACAAAGAAAAAATTCTCAGGGCAGCCAGGGAAGACGGTAACCTATAAAGGAAAACCCATTTGATTATCGTCGGACTTCTTAGCACAAACCTTACAATCCAGAAAGGAGTAAAATCAGATATTCGAACTATTAAATGAAAGGAACTACCAGCCAAGAATAATGCATCCAGCAAAGTTCTCCTTTAGGTATGAAAGAGAAATAAAGACGTTTCCAGACACATAAAAATTGAGGGAATTCTCCATGACGAGGCCTGCATTACAAAAATACTGAAAGGGGTAAACACACCAAAAATAAAATGATGAAAAGAAATACATAACTATGAGTAAGGTGACTAGGAGGGAGATAGAAGCAGAAGAGTGCAAGCCTTACTAAGAACAGGGCATTGAAAGCTTAAACAGTAAGAAGAGATTTGCTATGCAAGATAGTAATGAACGTGTAGCATACATAGGGACAAATTGAGACAACAATAACAGAAAAGGAGAAGATTCAAACATCCAAATTCGCAAAGGGGAATGGAGATAAGGCCCATGCAGAAGAAAATGGACTATTATATATTTATATATATATAACTATCCTCTACATACTCCTAATGGTAACCACACGCCAAAGATTCAGAACTGCAGTATATAACATAAAACAAGGACCAAAGCAAAAATCTAGAAAATCCAACCAAAATTTTTAAAAAAGGACACGGAGGACAAGGAAGCAACGGAAACACCAAGCAACTAGAAAGCAAAAGATAAAATGGCTATAAGAAAGCCTCATATTTAAATAATCACCCTAAATGTAAATGGACTGAACTCACCAATAACAAGGTATAGAGTTGCAGATTGGATCAAAAAATAAAACACAACAAAATGCTGCCACCAGGAGACACATCTCAGTTACGAAGACAAATGTAGACTCAAAGTGAAAGGGTGGAAAATGATATTTCAGTCAAACGGCATTCAGAGAAAAGCAGAAGTAGCGGTACTAATATCGGATGAAACAGACTTTGAAATAAAAAAGGTAAAGAAAGATACTTCATAATGGTAAAGGGAATCGTACACCAAGAAGACATAACACTTACTAATATCTATGCTCCCAAACAGGGAACCCCGAAATGAATAAAGCAGTTACTAACAGAACTAAAGGAAGAAACAGACCAAAACACTATCATTGTAGGAAACATAAATACCCCACTGCTGGACATGGACAGATAATCCAAACAGAAAACCAATAAGGAAATAACATTCCTAAATGACACTTTAGTCCAACTGGACTTAATTGACATTTACAGAGCCTTCCATCCCAAAACAGCTGCTTATACATTCTTCTCTAGTGCACATGGAACATGCTCAAAGATTGACCACATACTGAGACATAGAGATAGCCTCAACAAATATAAGAAAATTTAAATCATACCAACTTTATTCTCTGATCATAATGCTTTAAAGCTGGAGATTAACTGTAAAAAGAAAATGGAAATGA
>NW_011921535.1:0-1347 GCF_000151845.1 Pteropus vampyrus
TCTTTCTTTCTTTTTTTTAAACTTTGTTCATTCTTTTGACTGTGGTCTAATTATCCTTTTTAGTTTGCTTGTTTTCAAGGCCAACTATACTTCTAATTTTCAGAAATCCATCTGATATCTGTTTATCTTGCTTAAAGCAGTTGAAAGTTTTACAAAAAAAAAGTAATAAATAATAAAAAATTAAAAACTCAAGTATTTGTAGTTCTAAGCAAAAAACTTGAGATTCTTTTCCATATCAGAAGCTTTGCAATTTTTAGAGCAGTGCTATATTATAAAAATGTGTGAACCACATATCTAATTTTAAATTTCCTAATAGCCACATTAAAAATAAAAATCAGATAGGTGTAATTTTATTTTAACAATATAGTTTATTTAGCCAAGTATATCCTAAATAATATCATTTCAACACATAATCAACATAAAAATTATTAATGATACAATTTAGATTATTTTCCATACTAGATCTTCAAAATATCATATGTATTTCTCATCTATCACACATCTCAATTTGAACTAGTCATATTTCACATGCTCAACAGCCACATGTGTCTACAGGGTACTGTTTTATATAGCACAGCACTCGTGACTCTTAAAAACCTATTCGTTTTGAGAATTAGGTATGATAACATGTCTTTTAACAGATGTTAGTACAAGACTTGAAAGGAGACGAAAATTCAACACTTGAGAAGAATCATTAACATGTGAAATGGAGACCATGAAGCATTTCTCTAGCCAAAAAAAGGAAAAGCTCTAAAAATAAGAAAGAAAATAATATATACTCGATCAGTGGAAGAATTTTGGTTTCCTTTTCACATCTCACATCTCATAATGATGAAATTTAAGTAAGTTTTACTTTTTATTTCTGTGAAAAGTAGACCAAGCCAAAAGCCTACAGCTTCTTGCAAGGTAAGAAGTGAAATGTTTGCTGCCAGAGCAAGGCCAGCATTGGTAGGAACAAGGCTAAATATTTGATGAGAAGGACCATCTACAAATTCAGCAATGGCTGTAGGATATGGGAAAAGTTGGAAAGCAGAGTATAAATACTAGTTCACCTCCAAATCTCACATATGAGTTTAGAGAATTTCAGTAATGCTAAGAAATGGAAACCTTTGTAAATTAAGTATTTAAGAAACTCAGAGTATCAGTGCTTGATGTGCATGGTTATGTAACACATTCCAGAAATTTAAATATCTTAATGTGATATGAGCTCTTGCTCCATATTACAAATATCACAAACACACAATTAAAGGTTAGGGTGACACTTGGGTAAAATGAGAGTGAACACCCAAAGAAATTAATGGAGGGCTTGTATAGATTATGATTCCATATATCTGAGCATTTACTATA
>NW_011921536.1:0-2745 GCF_000151845.1 Pteropus vampyrus
TCAGGAACAGGAATGGAGAATGCTCCCTGATAGAAGATCGCTCCTTCCTCACGGCTTTGGGAAAGACCTTAATAGACTTAACACACCAGTCCACTCATCTAGGAGGAACCAAGTTAATTGAACTATTGAAAAGGGATTATTATGTTCCAGGACTGAAAATTTAGCCAAGGACGTGGCTAATAGGTGTGCAGTATATGCACAAATAGACTAAGGAAGGACCTCCACAAGGAGTGAGACTCAGGGGAAAGAGACCTGGAGAGCACTGGGAGCTTGATTTTACAGAAGTTACTCCTGGAACTTTTGGATTTAAGTACCTATTAGTTTTTATTGACACATACTCTGGATGGACTGAGGCCTATCCCACTAAGCATGAAACTGCACAAGTAGTAGCTAAGAAATTAGTATCAGAGATAGTGCCTCGATTTGGCTTGCCCTTATCATTGGCGTCCGACAATGGCCCGGCATTCATTGCCCAAACAAGTCAAATGTTAGCTAAGGTATTAGGGATTAATTGGAAATTACATTGTATTTACAGACCTCAGAGTTCAGGACAAGTAGAAAGGATGAATAGAACACTTAAGGAAACTTTAACTAAATTTAAGCTGGAAACTGGGGAGAATTGGGTGAGCCTTCTTCCTTTTGCTTTGTTATGGGCCCAGTGTACTCTATATATTATGGGAATTTCCCCTTATGAAATAATGTTTGGGAGACCTCCCCCTTTACTCCCTAAAATTGGAATTGAAAAGGTTACAATGAGTAATAATACAAGTCTCCTTAAGTCTCTACAGGCCTTGCAACAAACCCAAAATCAAGTCAAGGGCTTGATTAAAGCTGCTAGACCGACTCCGGGGACATCACAACCTCACCCACATCATCCAGGCGATTGGGTGTGGATAAAGAAGATCCAGCCTGCTAGCCTAGAGCCCGGGTGGGATGGTCCGTTTCCAGTAACTCTGACCACACCAACAGCTGTCGAGGTTGCAGAGAAAAGACATTGGATTCACCATACCCGCCTTAAGACAGCTCAACCTCCCCCGAAGACAGAGAAATGGAAGGCAACACTCACAGAGGATCCACTCAAGATAAGACTCTCACGGGGTTAATTATAATTGGGTTAATTGTTATCAATAATGTTTATAAGTTTGCTAATGACAGTAACTCAAATGCTACAAAGGATTGTTGGTTTTGTCTGAACCCTGCCCCACCTTATTATGTAGGACTTGGTGTCATTGCTAACCTTGGCACAGATCAAACTGCTATTAGGAATGTAACATCTCCGAATGTTACTATTTGCCCTTGGGGAACCAAAAACCCATCTGTAAGTTGGGAGATTTACAAGGAAAGGGAACTTGTGTGTATACTAACACTTATAGAGTTAATAAATCTAGGTATAAGGAAAATTGTAAATCATCTATTTTAGTAAATAACACCTCTTCTACTTATTTAGCGGCCCCTAGTGGCACTTGGTTTGCTTGTAATACTGGTTTAACTCCCTGTATTAATCTTAACTATTGGAAAAATAATACTGGATTTTGTGTGCTGGTTCATGTTATACCTCAGGTGTATATGATGAGCGGACAAGAAGGAAGACAAGCAATAGATTTGTGGGGAGGATATAACTATCCTCGGCATAAGCGAGCAGTTCCACTGCTTGTGCCGCTCCTAGCTGGCCTAGGAGTGGCAGGATCAGCTGCAATTGGGACTGCTGCTTTGGTTATAGGGAACCAAGGTATGGCCTGGCTCACAAAGCAGATTAATGACGATTTAAACACTCTAGAGAAATCAATTAATCATCTTAAAACATCTCTTAATTCTTTAGCTGAAGTAGTACTGCAAAATAGAAGAGGTTTAGACCTCTTATTTCTTAAACAAGGAGGTTTGTGTGTAACACTAGGAGAAACTTGCTGTTTTTATGTTAATCATTCTGGAATTATTAGGGATAGTTTAGCATTAATTAGACAAAGAGTAAAAGACAGAAATGAGAAGTTAAAACAAGGAAGCAACTGGTATGAATCTTGGTTTAATGGAAACTCTTGGTTAACCACGTTATTGTCGGCTATAGCAGGACCATTGATAATTCTGCTGTTATAACTGACCTTTGGGCCATGCTTGATCAAATGGGTTAAGAGTTTAATCCAATCCAATATAACTGGAGCAAAGATTTTAATTTTAGGAGCGTCAGCCCCGACCCATTGGCCAGAAATCCCGACTTCTGACTCGAAGATTGAGTCATTCTAAAGAAAACCAGTGGGGAATGTAATAGCCCGCTGAAATATGAAAGGGTTAAAGAATAATTAAAACCTGAAACTGGACAAAAGAAGTCTATAACTTAGGCCTAGTTTCTGGAACCCATAACCACATTCTGTTAATCATGAAACTTGTAACAATGAGCTCATACGCTAACTGCCAATTTTAGCCTGTGTAACCCTGCTTGCTTGCGTGGCATGAAAAATAATCAATTGTATATAAACTGAAAATTACTGTTTGGCCATCGCCCATGGGAACACTGGCTATTGTCCATGGGAACATAGGCAATCACCCATAGGAACATAACATTCTAACACAAGCTTTCTGCTTCTGTACTTCTCGCTTGCACACCTGACCAGTGGGTTGACAGGTAGTGAATAGGAGAAAGATGGACCTTTGTGTTTAAGACAGAATGAGGAATGGGATTTGGGGCTTAAAAACCTTGTATCTTGGCATTTACGAGGCTGCTCCTTTGCAAGGACAGCCACCGGCTAATAA
>NW_011921537.1:0-1246 GCF_000151845.1 Pteropus vampyrus
TCACCTTTCCTTTCCTCTTCCTTTCCTTTCCTTTCATCTCTCTCTCTCTCTCTCTCTCTCTCTCTCTCTCTCTCTCTCTCTCTCTTTCTTTCTTTCCCATATGTCCTCAATTTTTTCCCCCTACCTGATGCAGTGGTCATATAACCAGGGCTGCAAATACAAGTGCCTGAAACAGCAATGCTTCCTAAATAAGAGATTACAAAGTATATTTTAAACCTTATGTCTGAATTCCTAAAGGCCTGATGGACCAGGATGTGCTTTCACCCCATCTGACAAAGTTGGTGTTAACAATGAACGCAGCTATATGCCTGGTGCTAAAGACAGTCCATTAGATCTGTACCTGTGTAACCTTGCCCTATGTGAACAAGAGTGGACTGGGGGTGGGGGAGGGCACTTGGTAGACTATTATTCCTGCCACCAGCACAATGGCCAAACCTCATATCCATTCCAAAGGTGTAAGAGTTTGGGTATAAATGGAGAGGAGAAATAGCAGCGAAGGGAAAAGTAGTAAATAAATAGGTTATGTACTGAGAGAAATCCAATATTACATTAACATCTCAAAAGAGGCTCAGAGCAAGAGATGATATCATCTCTTAGCTCAATTATATTAGATAGCTGAAAGGGTGAAGCCTTGTGTTTGCTGAGACCACTCCTGCTTTGGGAACCTGACAAGATAGAATGGAAGCCTGCAAATCTGACTGGCCTCATTCTGGGGGACATTTTCATATGAGATGATGTTGGACTGAAATGATTACTAATGACTGTGTGAGATCCTAGTAATGTGCCGGTATCTTCAGACTTGTATACTGTTTTGCTGTAAGGGTTTCATGGTTAGAGACCAAGGAGTAGGCTGTGAAATAATAGAAAATATATATTGGTCTCTGCCCCCAGTTCCTGGCACAGAGTTCCTAAAACCCTTGTAATTCTCTAAGTGATAAGAACATTAAGAGCATCTTTTGTTCTATTCTTTGATCTCTGACCCCAGTTCCTGACCCAGTGCTCTTTAAATCCCTTATAATTTCCTGAGTGATAGAGGAGTTATCTTTTGTTCTAATAAGGTGACTCTGAGTGGGCTCCTAATATCTCCTGGATGGGGACCGGTCACTCGAAAGACCATCATTAGAAGCTTGGAACTTTCAGCCCCATCACCCATGCTCCAAGGAGGGGAGAAGGGCTGAAGACTGAGTTAATAATTGATCATGACTACGTGATGAGCTGCTATAAAAATCTCAAAAGTATGATGTTC
>NW_011921538.1:0-2741 GCF_000151845.1 Pteropus vampyrus
TAATCAAGAGACAGGGTAGGAGAAGCAGAGGGCTGAGCTCTTCCAGGGCAGGTTGCTTAACTGTCCCTCCAACCCACCCCCACCCCCCACCCCCCACCCCCCAAACGAGAGAGAAAACCACAGGAAGCAGGTACCGGAAATCCCTAGGGATCCCGAGGACTGCTGAATGGATGACAGCGTCATGGAGACTTAGGATGAGCCTCGCAGGAGAAGCTTTAAGTTGAGGAAGGAAGGCTGAGGGAATCCAGCAGCAGCGGGCTTGCAGGAAGACCCCCATCCTCCGTCTCACCCCACGCCCATTCTTACCTCTGTGACCCACGGAGTTCTGGGTTGGGCCACACGACATCTGCCATGTAAGAGGCCTCGAAAGGTGGCATTGGGGGGCGAGACCAGTCGACTTCAGTCAGAGCACAGGGATGTCCTGGCAGAGGGTGTAGGGGGTTTTGGCGAAGGGGGCATCAGAGTGAAGAGGAGTTCCGCCGGGGGGAGCGGACGGCAGTCCTGTGATGAGGACGGTAGATGCCAGGTACTCGGGTTGGGGCGATGGCAGGAGCTGGAGACGTGGGCATTTGGAAGGACCTCGAGACTCGGACAAAATGGCTCTCGCAAAGGCGTTTCTTGGTTGAGGACGCTAGACGTCCAGGAAGCTGTGAGACGGTAGAAGAGGTTTGCGTTGTCCGAGTGCCGGGCGTGGACAGACTGGAAGCGTCTGTAAGCCGCCTAAGCCCCGACGATGAGGTTGGCCTTGAGGACCCGTATCTGGTGACGACGAGGCTGTGCTTTGGGTTCCGTCACGTGAGGAATGAGGGCCTGGGGCGCGGCGCAGGGCAGTAGCAAGGGGCTCCCTTGTGGTTCTGGCCCCGGCGGAGGGGAGATATCCATCGGGTCCTCAGATGACGACGAAAGGGATGCAGGGCCCCGGGTCCAGATGGCTTGTTGGATGTGCAGGGAGAGACGCGAGTCCGAGTCCGCAAAGATCTTACAGGAGGACCACAGGTACCAGGCCAGCATGATTTGACGGCGGGGTGTGCCCTGGGGCGAAGGAGCAGGCCCCAGCCCACAAGAGATTTGTGCCGGGCGAAGGAGCGGGCTCCAACCCACAAGAGATTTCTGCCGTTGTTACGTGTCCACCGCCCGTGCACCATCAGAACTCAAGGGCTTTGTCAGGGAATCCGTGTCTTTCCAAAGCTCCTTAACCCCCGTCTGGTGGTATGTGAGGGGGAGGACCAGGTGTGAGACAGCCAGAGACGGGGAGAGGGGATCAGGCAGAGCATGCCTGTGACAAGAGGCGAACCAAGACCTTCCTGCACATTGAGCCCTCTCGATCCCTGGGTAGAGGCACAAGTTTCCATTTGACAGACTCGGGCGGGGCCTCAGATCATTGCTGTCTCTCCTTGGTGGGTTGCGAGAACCAAGTGGGGCAATGGGTACGTACATGGTTTCTAAGTCACGTAGCTGCACGTAAGGTACGCCTGCTACAGCCGCCGAATTGATGTTTTCGGTCCTATTGCTTGGGCTCTCCTCGACGGAAACAGACCAAAAGGGGCCAGGGGCCCCTGGGTTTCCAGGAAGTGGCGGCCCGCGCCCTGCCCTTCACTAGCAGGGCCTGTTTGGTGCTCTCTCAGGACAGAAAGCCCTGCCCCTGCCTCAGGCCCTGAGGTCTGGGCCAGGTGGCCAGGGACTCCCTGGGAGAGTGTTTCCTCTGCGGACACAGCCGGCTGGCCACGGGATCTTGGGAGAGGTTTCTGGGTCTGTCGGCAACTACTGCGATTCTCAGCCAGGCCTTTCAACTCTAGGCCGGACGCTGGCATGATTTACCTTCAAACAAATATGACTGATAAACCGCCTTCTTCTCATGAAAAAGGTCGGCTTTCGTCATGTTCCTCCGGGCTTCCTTTTCTGGCTCTGGAAACACTTTCTGAAGTCCAGCTCCAGGACCCAGGCCTTGAAGTGAAAGCCCGCGTCGTCAGCGGAGAAGGAGCCTGGCATTGCCTGTGGGGTGGGGGGTGGGGGGGTAAGCACGGCCTCGAGGGGGGCCCCGTTCACCCCAGGGACCACTTTCATCAGCTCCTCCACTCCGTGAGTGCACGTGGGCCTCTCTTCTTTCCGTGATCCGTGTTAGAGGTCCGTTCCCGGGACGTCGAACGTCGTGCTGGGTTAAAGAGTGGAGGAGGCAAGGACCCCCAGGCTCCTCTCAAAGGGACTCATTGGAAGACGGGCACAGGAGGATCCGGTGGGGATGGCGCGTGCTGACATCCCAGATTCACTCGTGCTCCTCAGACCGCAGGGGCACTTTGGTTCGTTTCTTCTCTCCCGGCTGATCTGACCTTCGCGAGGAATGCCCACCCTGTGACCGGGGACATAAGGGGGTAAAAAAGGAACTCTGAGTTTACTTCCAATCCGGTGAGTGTGGTCGGACGCCAACACGTGACTGGCGCGTGTGTACAAATGCCCACTCGGTTTCAGTGGACGTTTCCGCCCCACATCCTTCCTTCTTTCCAGGACAGGGAAGGCGAACGTGTGGCTCCCGAGTCTGTGTGAGGGTGGAGGAAGGGGACCTACGCCACACCTCTGTGGCTCACGGTATTCTAGGTGACCTCTGAGGAAGGATGGCCCTGGCCTCCCGGTTCCAGCTGCTGCTGCAGCTGACCGGCACCGCCCACGGGTGGGGACGGTGAAACTCGCATTTCTGACGCTCAGCTCTTGGTCAGGACCTGGCGCTCCCTGGCCGACTCGGTCTC
>NW_011921539.1:0-2741 GCF_000151845.1 Pteropus vampyrus
TCAGAGGAGGGGTCGTCCTGCGTTTTCTCACAAACTTCGTTCCATGCATGAAGACCAAATGGCGAGCGGAGCGTCCAGCAACGTGGAAATCGTTTCCCAAGCCGTTTCTGAAGAGGCACTGACACCCTGTGAGGGCATTCAGGCGCAGATCTCCACGTGTTTCATGACGAATGTAGGTCGCTCCGAGCCAAAATGCTGGCAACGACGGCTTTGAATCGAGCCGCTTCCAGGCCGCAAGCTTCTGTGTCTTTGAGGTGCACCGAACGCATCCGATAGGCCCAGGGGAAATTTCTCGGCGGATTTTCCGGCCGCATGGTCTAAGAGGCCGTCTGCCATCTGCACTCTGCAAGCTTCCTTGGACTCTTGTCACAGCTACCAAGGATGCAAGCGATTAGTGAAGAATGACCGGCGCCTTAGTGGAAATTCGTACGAAGCGGGAACAGACCGCCGTGTGATGGAAGGGAGCGCAAATGATGAAGAGGAGCGCACATGATGAAGAGGAAATGCCGGGATGGCGTTTCCATGCTGTCTCTGGTTTCTTCCCATGAAGAGGGTGTGGAAACACTGTCAAAGTGAACGAAAGATCACAGCACGTGTCAGGAAACAGGTTTTGGAATAGGTGCCTTTGGTAAGCCAGAGGTGCAGGCCACGAGTCCAGGCTACTAGTGGTGTGTCCCGTGAAGTCGATGGCAGTGCCCGCTCCAAGTAGCGGAAAGTGTTACATTTCCTGCCCGCTCTCCGTGGAATACGTGTCTGATCTGAGCAATACGGTCACTCCCGCTTTTCTGCGCGTAGCCAACTAACGACCCAGTCTGACGCCACTGTAGGTGTCTTACCCGCGCCCAGAAACCAGTAGTACAGACTGGGGAGCAATAGTCTTTGGGGCGCCATGCTCTCGAATCAGCCCCCTGCTTAGACTCCACGAAGAGAATCACGTGCAACGGCAGCTTTCCTGGGGCTTATACTAGTGGATCTTCCCAGCTCCATTGTACGCTGTTGCTGTCCGAAGAGAAGGAGAAGCCAGTGGATCTTCTTTCTGGGTGGCGTCCAGGCGAACGTGATGAGAAATCTTTCCGGCCAAGTCGTGAATGCAATGTGATTTCTCGCGAAGGCGATTCCCTAAACGGGGGTACTGTGTCGTGGAATCTATATAAACACGGGACAGGTTTGCCGAAGCTGCGTCTAAGAGGCGAGTTGTCATCTGCTCTAAGTAGGCATCCTTGGAGTCTTGGAACATCTACCGAGGACGAAAGCCATTAGTGAAACTGCCCGTCGTCATCGGGGAAATTCGTGCGAAGCGGGAACAGACTGCCGTGTGTTGCAAGGGAGCGTAAATGATGAAGGGGACGCAAACGGTTGTGGGAAAGAGGCCGGCATGGGGTTTCAACGCTCTATGTCGTTGCGGCCCATGAAGAGGCCCTAAAGCACTATAAGGTTTACTGGAAGCATGTTTCACTTGTCAAGGAAACCTGTTGGGGAACATGTGCTTTTGCTGAGTTCGCAGTGCACGGAAAGATTCAGTGCGACTATTGGTGTGTCCCGTGACGTCTAAGACAGCGCTCACGCAATGGCGAGGAAGGATTGACAGTCGTTACCTGGAATCCATGGATTCTGAGCAACATTCGCTCCCGTGTTCTTTTCCGCGGGGACCATCATCCCACGCTGACACGACTGCTGCTTTTTCCTTGGCGCCAGGACCTCGGCAACAAGACAGCAGAGAAAGACCCTTGAGGGATCTATGCTCTCCGACGAAGCATCTGCTTCGACTCCTTGAGCAGAAACGAATGCAACGGCAGCTTTCCTCGAGCTTCAGCCGTGGATCTTTCCCAGCTATACTGTGCCGCGTTTCTTGGCGAAAAGTAAGAAGCCGCTGGACCCTCTTTGCCGCGTCCCCGGCGAATGCGAAGAGAAACTTTCCTGGTGAGGACGTGGTTGTAAGCCGTATCTGCAGCCAACCGTACCCTAAATCGAGAGAAATACGTTTTGGAGCTCCTCTAGACCTCGAAAGGGACTCCCAAAGAGGTTTCTGAGGAGGCTCTAACTCACCGTTAGAGACACAAAGGTGGGAATCCCATTATGCTGAACCAGGAGGTGGGCTGTCTCTGAGGAGCCACTGGCTTTCTGCAAGCTTCTGTTTCCCAACTCATCGTACATGGCAAGGGAGAACGTGTCATCAGAATTGCCTGCCGTACGGCACCCCAGAGGAGATTGTATATCTGCTGTGTATAAGCTGCCTTGGACTCTTCTCTCATGTGCAAAGAACGAATGCGATTTCGGAACACCGACTGGTTTCTTCGTGGAAATTCGTTCGAAGCGGGATCAGGCTGCCCCGTGTCGCAAGGGAGCGTAAATGCTGAAGGGGACTCAGACGCTTGTGATGAACAGGGTTGGGGGGGGTCTTTCAATACTCGGGCTCTTTCTTCTCACGCACTGAATTTCAGACACTAGAACAGTTAGGGAAAGATTGCGTCGTATGGCAAGGGAACGGGTTTTTCGAGACGTGCGTTTGGTAAGCCAGAAGTGCTGTGAATGATCCCAAGCTACTCTCGGTGTGTCCCGGGAAGTCTAAGGCGGCCTTCAAACAGTGTAGAGGCAAGGGTAAGGTTCTTCTCTCTTCTTCGCTGAGTTCAGTTCTGATTTGAGAAAGAACTTGGCCCCCGTGTTCTTGACGGCAGGCCACGACCCAGCCAGGCTTACACGACCGTATCTTTCTGGCCAGCGCCCGAAGTCAGTAACACTGA
>NW_011921540.1:0-1710 GCF_000151845.1 Pteropus vampyrus
TAGGCAGAGAAGGCTAACATCCATCTGGGGATCAGGAGGGTGAAACCAGAAGAGAAAATCAGGGAAATCAGAGCTGCAGCCGGGTCGGTAGGAGAGTGAATAAGTCATTCCGTTTGCCCGTAGACCCAGTTGCCATGGTAACCTTGCAAGAGACTCTCTTCCCGCATTAAAAAAAAAAAAAAAAAAGTGCTTTGGTTATTTGTTTACTTAGCAGATGCTAACGCAATGGTTTAAGTTCTCGATAGATAATTCCCATAGCCACCTTTTACGGAGCACCAGCTATGCGCCAGCCCCTCCAACAAGTACTTTCCTGGGTCATGCCCTCAAATCCCTGTTCCCCATAGGAACCCTATGAGGTTGTCGCTGCCATTTCACAGAGGACAACAGTGAGGCTTAGAGACGCTGGGGAACCTTCCCAGAGTCACAGCCTGGGGAAGCGGTAGGAACAGACACCCAGCAGCTGTGCGTGGGAAGCGGGGACAGGGTGGGGGGTGGGAGAGGAAGATGGTGAAGCGGAAGTGTCCCCATGTCCCGGTCGGTGGACCCGCTCAAGGCAAATGCTTCCTTGCAGAACTTATGTCTGACGTCACTGATGACCAGACTCCTATAGAAACCATATCCGAAAGCACGGGGTTAATTGCACGTGCGTCGTGGCCAGTGCAGGAACGCAGGCGCCAGCGAGGCCTGATTCTCTCGAATGAGACCTGCACGCCATCGGTGAGATCCACGCACCCTGAATGGTGCCTGCACCTCACAACTGACACATGGTATCCTTACTGAAAAGTCTGTTTCCACTGAGTGACACCCATAAACTCCGAAGAATCAGTCCCAGTCCCATTGTGTGAAGCTAGAGCCCTATGATTTAGGTCTCTACATCTTCGCCCCGCCCGTGAACTTGGCCTTTTTCGGCCCATCACTGAAAATGGTGCTGCCGACGCCTACATCTTGGTTTGGTCCTGCGGGTTAAGGGCTGCTCGCCAGACCCCCACCCGCGCTCCGGCCGCGTTTCCATGGAGACCGGGCCCCGCTCCGGGAGGGGCGAGCCCGTGTGCGCAGGCGCGGGACCGAGCAGACGCGTCGCAGCGGAACTGCTGAGGTCCGAGCGGAGGGTGTGCGCCCAGACGCGGCTGGAGCCTGGCCCCCGGCGGCTCCCCTCCCCCGCGCCGCTCCAGGTGCCACGGCGCCGCCCTCCCTTGCACCTGGCCCGGCGCTGCGTCACTCAGGCCGGGGACAAAGGGCGGAGCGGCGGGTCCCGCGGCATCCCCGGGCCTGACACGTAAGCCCCCTGCGGATTGTCGGACAGTCCTGGGGAGGGGACCTCGGGAGAGGCCGCTGCGTCAGCGGGCCAGAAGGTGCGGGAGCCCGGATCCCGGAGCCCTCAGCCCAGCCACTCACCTGAACTTGAACTCCAAGCCCTGCGGGGCGCTGTTCCAGAGTGGGATTCGCATAGGGCACTGCAGCCCGCGTCCGCCTCGGGCTCCCTCCTGCCCCGAGACCAGCGCCAGCGGGCGGCGCCATGGCCGTGAGCCTTTTGCAGGACTGGTGCAGGGGGCTGGACGTAGACGTGCACAGGGCCCTACTGGTCACCGACATCCCCGAGGGCCTGGAGCAGGCGGCCATCGAAGCCGCCCTGCAGCCCGCCTTCCTGTCCCTGAAGACGGCTTTCAAGCTGCGGAACACGAGAGCCGTGAGGGACGAGAAGGCCAAGTG
>NW_011921541.1:0-2740 GCF_000151845.1 Pteropus vampyrus
TCTTGTTTCCTCGCTTTGCTATGAGAATTATCATTCCCACAAGTCTTGTTCTTACTTACTCCTATACTCCTTAGCTATATCAAAGGTTGGGCCTTGATCTGTTAGCACTCCTGAAAATCGTATGCATGACATAGTGGTTTTGTTTTTGTTAATGACCTATGATGGATGTACTTTAATGGGACACATTGACTACCTCCTAGGCCCTTAAACTGGGAACAAAGCCTTTTACCGAGTGCCGGGGAATGTGTAAAAAGTAAATTCGCTTCCTTTTAAGGTAAGGAAGCACCTTCATGTTTCTGTGCTCATGTTTGCTCCTCATTTAAAGGGCACTCCCAGAGCTGCATGAGGGAAAGAACAATTCCTCTGGCATTACGGCTATTGGTCCAGTACCCTTGAGCTCATCTCAGCCTCCACATGTCACCCATGTTTGAGGTGCTGAATGTTTCCATGTGAGAGAGGCCTGTGTCCAGCTGCCTCTCCGGGCCCTCCATGGCTGACAGGATTCTAGAGGGCACACTTTTTCCTGCAGCATTGCTGACCTGATTTCCTGGGATTGACCAGGCCCCAAACTGTCTCTCCGACTGGCAGGGCCAGGGGATCACTAGATGAGTGTCGACATGAGGATAATAATGGATCCTGGGGTTTGGCTACCTAATCCCAGGAGCAGCAGGATGCTGGGTTTCCACCTTGACTCTAACTCTCCCATTTTTTCCTATGTCCCCCCACAATGTTGGTGCACCTGTCCACTCGAAGACCACACTGTGGATGATGAAGCCTGCGACATAAGGAGCGTAAGAGTGCATGCAATTGACATCTTCTTTCCTTTCTTTTCCACGTTCTCTCGTTCCTATCCACAAGCCTGTATTTGTGAGTCTTCCAATCCCTCTTTATGTGATTCTCATCGAAGGCCCTGGTCCCATGCCGGCACTTGATGTCCTGGGATCGTCACTGTCTGTAATATCTCCCTCTAATTCTGCGCTTTCTCTCATTTAAGATGGCCCTGGCTCCTGAGCTTCACTCCACCATTGAATTGAACTGAGCAATCTAAGTGGCCCAGGCTAGGAGCTGGGCTGGGAGTCAGAAGGGCTTGTCTCTTTGTGCAGTGGGTTAGGGACCCTGTTCTGCCCTGAGCACCACCCCACATGGTGAATGGCTCTGAGATGCATAATTTTTCTCTTTCCTCCAGGTTTCAACAAATTTCATCATAGATGCTCCAGAAGAAAGAGTAGGGGAAATCATTTGGAAGGAAGAAGAAATCGAAGAACTGTGAATTTGCCTTGCCTGGGCTGAAAAGGGTAAGGCACATAAGTGTGTTGTTCTCCATTGCTTCCTAACTTAGTGGCAAATTCAGAGATTCCCACAAAAAGCTGGGGTTTCTGCTATTTCACTTGACCCCCAAAATGGAGAAAAAATGGTGGTAAACTCAGGGGAGGCCAGTGAATGACGCCCTGGGTGCCTCTAGCTAGAGATGGCTACCCATTCCATTATAGCCCCGGAATTGCTAGCCTGCGTCCTGCAGCAGTGGCTTACACTGTGAGGATAGGGCTCTAGGTGTCTATAGGCCACCATGTTTATGACTTGAGGACGTGCTGGTCACTGTGTTTTCTGTGAAGAGAGCACCTAAAATGGCTCGACATCTCACTCAGCAGGAAAGGAACTGCCAACCCGCCCTCTCAAATTCCAAATGGAACCCTCACATCCATCTGCTACTCCTGAGGATGTGCAAGCCAGGCTTCTGCCAATCAGAGGTGAATGTGGGGAAGTAGGGGAAGATTAGGTTTGCCACCTCCTAGAATTTTGTGAGCTCATAAAGTCCCACAAACTCAGAAGATGCTGCATGGCCAGACCTCACCATTTCTGGATTGGGGAAGACAGAGCTCCCCATACCACAGAACTCACAGTGTGTTCCTGAGATGTCTACTGTGTCTTTCTTCTCTAAGATATCTCCATTATTTTAGGGTTGCAGTCAAGAGAGAGAACTACTGGATCAATGTCTTGGGCCCTGAGGTCAGTATTCTGGCTGCCACTCAGCTGTTGTGTGAGCTGGACAAAGCCTTCTCAATGACAAAACATCCCAGGCTTGTGTGGGGAGTCAGTATGATCATGTAAGCAAAGCCCAAAGCCCTTAGCTCACTGGCCAGTACATAGAAGGTCCTCGATATTTTGTTATATACAGTTGTTTGTTGTTGTTGTTGTTGTTGTTGTTGTTGTGTTTTCTACCAAACAACCATTTCACATTTTCCAGGCTCCTTGGGGAATCACCACACCCTCACTGGATCTAGGAGCGTGGTGAGGTTGTGACTGAGACTGCCCTCCGCCACAACGTGCAGCTGGTCACACGCCAAATTAGTTCTCTTCCCAGAATGGGAACCTCAAACAGACGGTGTGCCTTTCACCTGAGCCGTGGTGCCCTAACCACACTGTCTTTGCCAGGTGACTATTTCCAAGAGTCCCCCTTTCTGAGTTTCCAGAGCTACATTGGTTTTGTACCATTTCTCTGTTCTCCAGGTTCCCATGACTCTGGGAGAGCCCATTAAGCCTTCCAGATTATCCGCTTGTGTCTAAATTACCTGAAGTTGGCTTTTGCAGCTTATGGCACAAGACCACTGACACTGACAAATGCTGCAAGGAGAGGGGGCACTCTGAGCTGTCCTCTGTCTGGAAAGGAAGGTTGCATAATTGGGCACCTGCGGGAGCAGGATGGCAAATCCTTAAATCAGACTCAAGGCCTTACAGGACC
>NW_011921542.1:0-988 GCF_000151845.1 Pteropus vampyrus
AGGAGGAAAGATACCTCATCTTCTGAGATTGGAGAAAGGAGATGATTTGGGGTGTGAGTAGGGATACATCTGTAGGTGTTTGGCACTGAAAGTTGAGAATGCACACTTGATAGTCTAGATTTTATTTTTTCTGCGTTTTATTATTTTATTTAAAAGTCACATATAATTATATTGTATATAATTACACAAGTTGTTCTGCAACTTTTGTTTTTCACTGAATTATAAAATTCTAGGATCTATCCATGTTGATACAATTAGATATTACATATATGTATATCAAGTTTGTTCATTACAACTACTTTATGGGATTTTATTACATGATTATAACACAATATATCAGTTTATTTATTTATTGATACTTATTTGGTTTATAGATAGATAGATAGATAGATAGATAGATAGATAGATAGATAGATATAGATATATAGATATATGTCTCTCTATATACTCCTTGTAGACATCAGTCTCGAGGTGGCCTCCTCTGCATGTCCCCAATTGTAGGACTCCTGTTCAACCAGACTTCACAGACAACTCCCAATGATGATTATTGGGAGTAGTTTAGTTGTAATTTTGATGTGGTTGTTAGAGGGGATAAGCACAGTGTTTACCTACTCCACCATCTTGACCGGAAAACTTGCTTAGATTTTATTGATGAAGTAAGAATAGAGGTGCTCCAACAATACTATGAGTATATAACTATAATTGCACTGTGCCACAGCACACTGAAATTATTTATGCAACTTTGTCACTCATTAAACCAGGAATTCTTAAAGTGTGGTCCGAGGACATGTAGGATTCCTCAAGATACTTTCCAGGGGTCTGAAATGTTTCCCCTTTTCCAAATATATATCTGTATGAGCTTGAATTTCTTTATATACTTCAGATTGA
This sequence comes from Pteropus vampyrus, assembly GCF_000151845.1. NCBI lineage: Eukaryota > Metazoa > Chordata > Mammalia > Chiroptera > Pteropodidae > Pteropus > Pteropus vampyrus. The sequence continues at coordinate 889 of NW_011921542.1, forward strand.
ATGCAGATTGATGCAGAACAGTTATGGCATCCAGTTCTGTTCTTAGCCAGATATTAAAGAGATTTGCAAAAATATAAAATAATGCCACTGTACTTTTTTG
>NW_011921543.1:0-2736 GCF_000151845.1 Pteropus vampyrus
TATTCTTGAGCATTAAAGTTGAATTTTGTTAGCCTCTCAGGAGACGAGGCTGAGGATGACTCTGTTCTGTGGTACAGCGACCATGTCCACAGTGACAGGTGCAGGTGGGGACGTGAGACAGAAATGCCCGGACTCTGTGCTCCGTAGGCCCCTAACATCTCTTGTGTTCCCGGAGGCTGGGGTGGCCTCAGGGGGCTTGTTGTCCATGGCAACAAAGACAGTCCTCAAGTGCATTGTTGTCAGACCCCAAACGATTTATTTTTAACATACCACTTTATGAAAACAATGTGATCTTAAAAAGAAGAGCTAATATAATCAGTAACCACACAGAAAATGGACAAGATTGGTAAAGGAAAAGTTACACTCACACACATACACATATTCAAATCTAAATTCAGCAAACAGGCATTTAGTAACCAAGACAAAATTTAGTAATATATTGATATGATAAGCTGAATTTTATATGTAAAGATAAATATATAAGCAAATTAACTTTAAGTGGGAAACTTACAGAAACATAGTAGAAATAAAAAAAAAATTACTTTTCTCTTGAAATGACTTCGGTGGAAACCCAAAAGAAAGTAAAATGGGAAAAGAGAACCCAAAAGGACCAGGACCGTTTACCACACCTAACAGTCCAGGGAACATTGCGTGCCTGTCAGACTCTCCACCCTGCAGAAGAGGGCGTTCTCTTCCTGCGTCTCAACCCCATGGACCAGAGGGAGCCTCCCTGTGTGTGTCCCTGAGGAAAAGCTCAGAGTCACAGAAGCAGAACAGCACTGGCCCCTCTGTCCTCAGAGCGTGTTCCCTAGGGAGACTCCTCGTGACTCCCTAGTGTTCCCTGCATGGGTGACGGGCAGGCAGGGGGCTGGGAGGGGACTCGACAGAGGACACGAGTCTGCAGGGAGGACGTGTCAGAGAGACAAGAGTCACAACTCTCTAATCAGCCTATTTCACGCAGCTTGTGTCTTTATTTGTTTCTCAAAACAACAACAACAACAACACTCTATAAGCACTTTAAAGAAATATCAAAAGTTGAACAAGTAAAAAAGTCTAAGTATATTGTTGGGAAAAAAATTGCAGAATGAAGATTTTAGCATATTTTAAATGTTGGAGACAGAGAAACTGTGCCCTCATTTATTCATAACTAAGCCAAGAAGAAATTTTGAAATCTCCATACGTGTCCATGGGGGTGTCCATGAGCTGAGACCCAGTGTCCCCTTCTCAAAGGGGAGCAGGAGTTCAGTGGATCATGTGAAGTTCATAAGTAACAGGGTCCTTGATGAGGAGATTATACAGAGCAAATGAACCCTCGTATTCCATACCTGGATGATAAATTCTATTGATTTTGTCTCCACATCCAAGTGAGGGACACAGAATTGTCCTACCTTGGACCCTTCAAAAAGGAAGTATCGGCCCTGTTGTCAGGAAGTCTCAGTGGACAGTCTCAAGCTGTCAGCAACTAAAGGGTGACTCTCAGCTGCAGAGAGCGGCCTTAAACAGACATGTGTGTCCCAGATGAGCCCGTATCCACTGAGAGACAGGAGGGTATAAAGATCAGGTTGATGGAAAGGGCCTCAGAGGTACCGACACACGGTGACACCTGGCAGGAAGGGAGAGCCACCCCTGAGACTGCGGCATGTGCCCTGAGTCACAACTAGGATGTACGATCTGTCCCAAATGATCAGCTACACGGGCACTGGTGTTAGGGGGGTGAGTGGAGGAATCTCTCTTTCCATCACATACAGCAAACCGTTTGGGGGATTGATGACTCCATTCCCCCTAAGTCTTGGCCTTGCGGGTGTAGATGTCGTGATGCCTAGACAGGAAACACTTACGCCACAGACACTGTCACATCCCAATAAGCCTACGCTCGGCATTGCTGCTTACGGGACAATCATCAGGATGAGAGAACGGCATGAAGACAGTCACCAGATGCCAGGACGCATGGACCCTAACGAGCAAGGAATCACGTAATAGGAAAGAGCCAAGTGTCCTGCACAGAAGGGGACATGCCTCCCAGGATGGATGCTGTTCTGAACTTCATCCTGGGACAAGAGGAATTTGTACAGGAGACACCACCTCAGTCCTGACCACTGAACAACCAAGGGAGCTGTGGGCAGAGTGACCTTGATGAGTCTGAGTGGAGCACAGAGACACCCTGAGGTGATGGGGAGACCACAAGCGGAAACACATGTCCTGGCCCTAAGGACAGAGCTATTGGGAGACAGCAGATCTCTCTGAAGGGCTCTGGTCACCATGTCACACAATGGTGTGTCCTGAAGGTCTGGGGGGTATCAGAGTTGACACCAGCCTCCTGGCACTGCCTAGTACCCTCTTCAAGGTTTACAGCTGTGACAACCCCACACTCCAGGTCACACACACTCCACCCCTTTCTATCTCCTGACACCCTCAGGAAGAGGAGCCTGACCTGGGACCCAGTGAGGGATCAGAAAGCTGAGGGTCTCATTTGCATGAGTGGACCCTCCCTCTGTCAGAGCTTGAAGAGGGGAGGAAGAGACTTGGGGGAAGCTCTGCCTCAGCTGTGGGGACACAGAGGGCAGGACGCGGTGATCATCTCCACCATGGCCTGGTCCCCTCTCCTCCTCACCCTCCTCGCTCACTGCACAGGTGACTGGATACGGGGACAGGGAAAGGGACCCTGGGAGGACACACGGGGCCAATACTTCCTTCTCTTGTCTCTAGCCCCAGCATCACCATCTCTGTGTCTCTCTG
>NW_011921544.1:0-2736 GCF_000151845.1 Pteropus vampyrus
CAAGCTGTCTGCAGTGTCCCCCCAACTGACCTCTTTCCAGCGGGTGACGGCCTCCAGGGACGGAGAGCCAAAGCCTCCTTGGGTCCGGTATCTGTGGGTGCCTGGAGCTCTGCACGAGGATACAGAGAGGAATGAGACGCCATCTGTCCCTCTAGGGGCTCAAAGTGTCAGTGAGTGCTTCTGCAACTTCTGTACCCCAGTACCCGCAGACGACCGATCATCGCCCTCAGAGCCCCGAGGCGCCGGGAGGGCCGTGAATTTGCCGCAAGTGAGCCGTATCTCGAAAGTCTGCAGTTCCGGCTCAAAATGGACGTCACTAGAGAGCTTTTTGCCAGATCTACCATATACATATATATGCATATATATGTTCATCTATATGCATATATATGTATATGGTGGATTTTCGAAGGAAACCTGTGTGGACCCTGGTCTACCAGAGAAGACAGGCCGCCTCCAGCACCTCCACCTCCCCGGGGTGTGGACACCGGGCGTTCCAGAGCCACAATTCAGCACGATCTCTTTTCATCCCAGAGGCCTCGGGGCTCCTTCCTAAGGCCTCTGCTCCTTCCTGCTTTCCGCTTTGGAAATCAGACTTCAGGACGGAAGCAGACACCTCCCTCTCCCTCACCTTTCTGCCAGGGATGGTCGTAATGGTCCGCGTGGACGCACTCAAAATGAAGAAATGAAAGGCTCGAAGAGGTGATCGCAAAGCTCATAAGGCACGGAGGCCGAAATCAGACCCACAGCTGTCTGCAGTGTCCCCCAACTGACCTCTTTCCAGCGGGTGACGGCCTCCAGGGACGGAGGGGCCAAAGCCTCCCTGGGTCCGTTGTCTGTGGGTGGCCTGGAGCTCTGCACGAGGATACAGAGAGGAATGAGACGCCATTTGTCCCTCTAGGGGCTCAAAGTGTCAGTGAGTGCTTCTGCAACTTCTGTACCCCAGTACCCGCAGACGACCGATCATCGCCCTCAGAGCCCCGAGGCGCCGGGAGGGCCGTGAATTTGCCGCAAGTGAACCGTATCTCGAAAGTCTGCAGTTCCGGCTCAAAATGGACGTCAGTAGAGTGCTCTTTGCCAGAGCTTCCCTAGATATAGCTATATCTATATCTGTATCTGAATCTATAGATATCTCTATATCTCTATCTCTCTCTCTTTCTCTGCTTCTCTCTCTCTCTCTCTCTATCTACCTATCTATCTATCTATGTATCTGTCTATTTCTCTCACTCTTTCTATATATATATAAATAAATATATATATATATTAAAAAATATATATATATATATATATATATATTTGCACATATATATACCCGCAGACGACCGAGCACCGCCCTCAGAGCCCCGAGGCGCCGGGAGGGCCGTGAATTTGCCGCAAGTGAGCCGTATCTCGAAAGTCTGCAGTTCCGGCTCAAAATGGACGTCACTAGAGAGCTTTTTGCCAGATCTACCATATACATATATATGCATATATATGTTCATCTATATGCATATATATGTATATGGTGGATTTTCGAAGGAAACCTGTGTGGACCCTGGTCTACCAGAGAAGACAGGCCGCCTCCAGCACCTCCACCTTCCCGGGGTGTGGACACCGGGCGTTCCAGAGCCACAATTCAGCACGATCTCTTTTCATCCCAGAGGCCCCGGGGCTCCTTCCTAAGGCCTCTGCTCCTTCCTGCTTTCCGCTTTGGAAATCAGACTTCAGGACGGAAGCAGACACCTCTCTCTCCCTCACCTTTCTGCCAGGGATGGTCGTAATGGTCCCCGTGGACGCACTCAAAATGAAGAAATGAAAGGCTCGAAGAGGTGATCGCAAAGCTCATAATGCACGGAGGCCGAATCAGCCCCACAGCTGTCTGCAGTGTCCCCCAACTGACCTCTTTCCAGTGGGTGACGGCCTCCACGGACTGGAGGGGCCAAAGCCTTCCCTTGGGTCCGCTGTCTGTGGGTGGCCTGGAGCTCTGCACGAGGATACAGAGAGGAATGAGACGCCGTTTGTCCCTCTAGAGACTCAAAGTGTCAGTGAGTGCTTCTGCAACTTCTGTACCCCAGTACCCGCAGACGACCGATCATCGCCCTCAGAGCCCCGAGGCGCCGGGAGGGCCGTGAATTTGCCGCAAGTGAGCCGTATCTCGAAAGTCTGCAGTTCCGGCTCAAAATGGACGTCACTAGAGAGCTTTTTGCCAGATCTACCATATACATATATATGCATATATATGTTCATCTATATGCATATATATGTATATGGTGGATTTTCGAAGGAAACCTGTGTGGACCCTGGTCTACCAGAGAAGACAGGCCGCCTCCAGCACCTCCACCTCCCCGGGGTGTGGACACCGGGCGTTCCAGAGCCACAATTCAGCACGATCTCTTTTCATCCCAGAGGCCCCGGGGCTCCTTCCTAAGGCCTCTGCTCCTTCCTGCTTTCCGCTTTGGAAATCAGACTTCAGGACGGAAGCAGACACCTCCCTCTCCCTCACCTTTCTGCCAGGGATGGTCGTAATGGTCCGCGTGGACGCACTCAAAATGAAGAAATGAAAGGCTCGAAGAGGTGATCGCGAAGCTCATAAGGCACGGAGGCCGAAATCAGCCCCACAGTTGTCTGCAGTGTCCCCCAACTGACCTCTTTCCAGCGGGTGACGGCCTCCAGGGACGGAGGGGCCAAAGCCTCCCTGGGTCCGCTGTCTGTGGGTGGCCTGGAGCTCTGCACGAGGATACAGAGAGGAATGAGACGCCG
>NW_011921545.1:0-2735 GCF_000151845.1 Pteropus vampyrus
TCAGAGGACTAAGTTAATTGAACTGCTAAAAAGAGACTATTATATTCCTGGACTATACCTCAAAGGCTCGGGATGTAAGTGCACGATGCCCAATATGTGCACAGGTCAACTCTCGCCCCATCCCAAAGGAAAATATCGGCACTCGATTAAGAGGACAAGCTCCTGGAGAGCATTGGGAAGTGGACTTTACAGAAGTTACTCCTGGCACTTTTGGATTTAAATATCTTCTGGTATTCATTGACACCTATTCTGGATGGACTGAGGCCTTCCCCACAAAGAAGGAAACTGCACAAGTAGTAGCTAAGAAATTAATTACAGAAATAGTGCCTCGATTTGGCTTGCCCTTATCATTGGGGTCCGACAATGGCCCGGCATTCATTGCCCAAACAAGTCAAATGTTAGCTAAGGTATTAGGGATTAATTGGAAATTACATTGTATTTACAGACCTCAGAGTTCAGGACAAGTAGAAAGGATGAATAGAACACTTAAGGAAACTTTAACTAAATTTAAGCTGGAAACTGGGGAGAATTGGGTGAGCCTTCTGCCTTTTGCTTTGTTACGGACCTGGTGTACTCCATATATTATGGGAATTTCCGCTTATGAAATAATGTTTGGGAGACCTCCCCCTTTACTCCCTAAAATTGGAATTGAAAAGGTTACAATGAGTAATAATACAAGTCTCCTTAAGTCTCTACAGGCCTTGCAACAAACCCAAAATCAAGTCAAGGGCTTGATTAAAGCTGCTAGACCGACTCCGGGGGACATCACAGCCTCACCCACATCATCCAGGCGATTGGGTGTGGATAAAGAAGATCCAGCCTGCTAGCCTAGAGCCCCGGTGGGATGGTCCGTTTCCAGTAACTCTAACCACACCAACAGCTGTCGAGGTTGCAGGGAAAAAGACATTGGATTCACCATACCCGCCTTAAGACAGCTCAACCTCCCCCGGAGACAGAGAAATGGAAGGCAACACTCACAGAGGATCCACTCAAGATAAGACTCTCACGGGGTTAATTATAATTGGGTTAATTGTTATCAATAATGTTTATAAGTTTGCTAATGACAGTAACTCAAATGCTACAAAGGATTGTTGGGTTTGTCTGAATCCTGCCCCACCTTATTATGTAGGACTTGGTGTCATTGCTAACCTTGGCACAGATCAAACTGCTATTAGGAATGTAACATCTCCGAATGTTACTATTTGCCCTTGGGGAACCAAAAACCCATCTGTAACGTTGGGAGATTTACAAGGAAAGGGAACTTGTGTGAATACTAACACTTATAGAGTTGATAAATCTAGGTATAAGGAAAATTGTAAATCATCTATTTTAGTAAATAGCACCTCTTCTACTTATTTAGCGGCCCCTAGTGGCACTTGGTTTGCTTGTAATACTGGTTTAACTCCCTATATTAATCTTAACTATTGGAAAAATAATACTGGATTTTGTGTGCTGGTTCATGTTATACCTCAGGTGTATATGATGAGCGGACAAGAAGGAAGACAAGCAATGGATTTGTGGGGAGGATATAACTATCCTCGGCGTAAGCGAGCAGTTCCACTGCTTGTGCCGCTCCTAGTTGGCCTAGGAGTGGCAGGATCAGCTGCAATTGGGACTGCTGCTTTGGTTACAGGGAACCAAGGTATAGCCTGGCTCACAAAGCAGATTAATGACGATTTAAGCACTCTAGAGAAATCAATTAATCATCTTGAAACATCTCTTAATTCTTTAGCTGAAGTAGTACTGCAGAATAGAAGAGGTTTAGACCTCTTATTTCTTAAGCAAGGAGGTTTGTGTGTAGCACTAGGAGAAACTTGCTGCTTTTATGTTAATCATTCTGGAATTATTAGGGATAGTTTAGCATTAATTAGACAAAGAGTAAAAGACAGAAATGAGAAGTTAAAACAAGGAAGCAACTGGTATGAATCTTGGTTTAATGGAAACTCTTGGTTAACCACGTTATTGTCGGCTATAGCAGGACCATTGATAATTCTGCTGTTATTACTGACCTTTGGGCCATGCTTGATCAAATGGGTTAAGAGTTTAATCCAATCCAATATAACTGGGGCAAAGATTTTAATTTTAGGAGCGTCAGCCCCGACCCATTGGCCAGAAATCCCGACTTCTGACTCGAAGATTGAGTCATTCTAAAGAAAACCAGTGGGGAATGTAATGGCCTGCTGAAATGTGAAAGGGTTAAAGAATAATTAAAACCTGAAACTGGACAAAGGAAGTCCATAACTTAGGCCTAGTTTCTGGAACCCCTAACCACACTCTGTTAATCATGAAACTTGTAACAATGAGCTCATACGCTAACTGCCAATTTTAGCCTGTGTAACCCTGCTTGCTTGCGTGGCATGAAAAATAATCAATTGTATATAAGCTGAAAATTACTATTTGGCCATCGCCCATGGGAACACCGGCTATTGTCCATGGGAACATAGGCAATCACCCATAGGAACATAACATTCTAACACAAGCTTTCTGCTTCTGTACTTCCCGCTTGCACACCTGACCAGTGGGTTGACAGGTAGTGAATAGGAGAAAGATGGACCTTTGTGTTTAAGACAGAATGAGGAATAGGATTTAGGGCTTAAAAACCTTGTATCTTGGCATTTCGAGGCTGCTCCTTTGCAAGGACAGCCGCCGGCTAATAAACTGTCTCCTGGTTAAGAGCACTCAAGTTGGAGTCTGGTTATTCTGGACACAACAGTACAAACTAAAACTAGACTGCT
>NW_011921546.1:0-2734 GCF_000151845.1 Pteropus vampyrus
CAATACATAGGAACAATTGAGATAACAATGACTGAAAAGGGGGGCGATTAAATATCTCAGATACGCAAAGGGGAATACAGATAAGGCGCAAGCAGAAGAAAATGCACAACTGTATAGTCATATATATATATAACTATATATATATAACTATATATATAAATATATATATAACTATATATATAACTATATATATAAATATATATATAACTATATATATATATAACTATTTATATATATAGTTATATATATATATAGTTATATATATATATAACTATCCTTTACATATTCATAATAGTAACCACACACCAAAGATTCAGAACCAAAGTATATAATATAAAACAAGAAGGACCAAAGGGAAAACTCACAAAAACCAACCAAAATAAAGAAAACAGAAGCAATGAAACACCAAGCTACCAGAAAGCAAAAGATAAAATGGCTATAAGAGGACGTCGTATTTAATAATCACCCTAAATGTAAATGGAACGAACTCACCAATAAAAAGCACGGAGTTGCAGAATGGATCAAAAATAAAACTCAACCATATGCTATCTCAGCTGCAAAGACAAATGTAGACTCAAAATGAAAGGATGGAAAATGATATTTCAAGCAAATGGCATTCAGAGAAAAGCGAGAGTAGCAGTACTAATATCAGACAAAATACTCTTCAAAATAAAGAAGTAAAGAAAGATACTGTGATGACACATCATAATGATGAAAGGAATTATGCACTAAGAACACATAACATTATTAATATCTATGTTATCTATGTTCTTAATCAGGGAGCCCCGAAATATGTAAAGCGATTACTAAAAGAACTAAAAGGAGAAACAGACCAAATCACTATCATGGCAGTGGACTTAAATACCCCACTGTCGGATATGGACAGATATCATCCAAACAGAAAATCAATAAGGGAATAACATCCTTAAATGACACATTAGTCCAACTAGACTTAATTGACATTTACAGAGCCTTCCATCCCCAAAAAAGTTGCGCATACATTCTTCTTTAGTGCACATGGATCATTCTCAAGAATCAACCACATACTGGGACACAGAGATAGCCTCAACAAATATAAGAAGGTTGGAATCATATCAAACATATTCTCTGATCATAATGCTTTGAAATTAGAGATCAACTGCAGAAAGAAATAAGAAGAACCACAAACACATGGAGATTAAACAACATGCTACTGAAGAATGACTGGGTCAGAGAAGAAATAAAAAGAGAGATCAAGAGATACATAGAAACAAATGATAATGATAGTACAACATATCGAAAGTTTGGGGACACAGCAAAGGTGGTCATAAGAGAAAATTTCTATCATTACAGGCCTATCTCCAAAAATAAGAAAGAGCACAAATAAACAACCTAATGCTTTATCTTAAAAAACTAGAAAAAGTAGAACAAATGAAGCCTAAAGTCAGCAGAAGGAAATATATCATCAAAATTAGAGCAGAAATGAAAGAAATTGAAAACAAACAAAAAAACGATAGAAAAAATAATTGCAAAAAAGAGCTGCTTCTTTGAGAAATTAATGAAATCAACAAACTCCTGGCTAGACTCACTAAAGAAAAAAGAGAAAGGACACAAATGAACAAAATCAAGGATGGAAAAGTGAAATTATGATAGATATTGCAGAAATACGAAGGATCATGCAAGAATACTATGAAAAAGTATATAACACCAAATGTAATACCCTAGAAGAAATGGACCGGTACTTAGATAAATATAAACTTCCTAGACTGAATCAAGAAGAACTGGAAAATCTAAAAAGATCAATCAGCAGTATGGAAATTGAAACAATCATCAAAAACCTACCAAAAAGTAAAAGGGCCAGATGGCTTCCCCAGTTAATTCTACCAAACATTCAAAGATTTAATACCTATGCTCCTCAAACTCTTCCAAGAAATCAAAGAGGAGGCAATACTGCCCAACACATTTTATGAGGCCAATATTATTCTGATACCAAAACCTGATAAAGATAACACAAAATAAAGAAAACTGCACACCAATATCTCTCATGAACACAGAAGCAAAAATCCTAAATAAGAAAGATACAGAGAACTGAATATAGCAACATATTAAAAAGATTATACGCCACAATCAAGTGGGCTTCATTTAACAGGAACAGGGATGTTTCTTCATATGCAAGTCCACTAATGTGATACACCACATGAACAAATTAACAAATAAGAATCCTATGATCAGATCAAAAGGCAGAAAAAGCCTTCAACAAGATACAGCACCCATTTATGGTCAAAACACTTAACAAAATTAGTATAGAAGGAAAGTACCTTAACATAATAAAGGCCATATATACCGAACACTCAGTCAACATTATACCGAATGCTGAAAAACTAAAAATCTTCCCTCTACGATCAGGAACAAGGCAAAGCTGTACACTATTGCCACTCTTATTCAATATAACATTGGAAGTCCTAGCGAGTGCAATCACACATGAGAAAGATATAAAAGGCATCCAAATAGGAAATGAAGAAGTCAAACTGTCACTATTTGCGGATGACATGATTCTCTATATAGAAAACCCTAAAGACTTCATAACAACATTACTAGAAACAATATGCAAATACAGTAAAGTCTCTTGATACAAAATCAATATTCAAAAATCTATAGCTTTTTTAATCTGTAATAATGGAATGTCAGAAAAAGAAGTGGAAAAAATAATTCCTTTTGTAATGGAAACAAAAAGAATAAAATACCCAGAAATAAA
>NW_011921547.1:0-1286 GCF_000151845.1 Pteropus vampyrus
GCGTGTGCGTGTGTGTGTGTGCGTGCGTGTGTGCATGTGTGTGGGTGTGGGTGTGTGTGCATGGGTGTGTGCATGTACGTGTGCACGTGCGGCACTCTGCTCAGCCTGGTCCTAACCAAAGCCCCCTGCAGTGGGCCCCTGGAGAGATCCCACAGTCCAGGAACAAGGGGGAGACGCACGGGCCAGAGAGGCTTCTGACCATCGACTTCCAGCCCTGAGGGGTAGACAGGCCTTCAGCGGGCAGAGAAAGGCAGAGGGGGAGCAGAGGGGTGTTCCAGGCAGAGGGACAGTGCACACCCAGCCCAAGAGAAGCAGGCCATTCCGGGGGCTCCGGTGCGGACAGGGGCAGGAGAAGGGCCCCAGACCACCAAGGCCGAGAAGTGCCTGCGCCTCGATCTCTGTCCTGGCCGCAGTGGGCAGCCTCCCAAGCTGTCCTGGAACCTTGTTAAAATGCAGACTGAAGTGTGGTCCATCTGGGGAGGGGCTCCCTTGCCAGGGGGAGGGCCCAGGCCTGGGGTGACAGCTCTGACTCCCCCCAGGTGGATCTGCTCATTCCCATGGCGCACTGGAGAGGGTGAGGCCCAGGCCCTCGGGTGCTGGCGGGCAGGGGCGCTGAGGCCCCCAGCACCCACCTCTCGGCCCCAGCCTGGGACGCCTCCGGCCGGCCGGCCCTGAGCACCACAGGCGTCAGCCGCAGCCTCAGAGCCGGCGTCACGGGCCCGGGGAACTCACGGCGGTTTCCAGCCTACCCCAGTGGACCGAACCTTGTTTACATTTGTTTCTCTCCTTCCGGTGGTTCTGTCAGCACTGGTGATGGATGGCTACATGTTGATGGATTTTTCAATCTGCTAACCATAAAAAGATTGTATTTTGACTGGTCTGATGCTTTGTTGCCGAATGTGCAATCCTGGTGTGATAATTACTGAATAAATATGTGCCCTGCAGGCTGGGAACATGGCTGGGAACACGGCTGGGAACGTGTGCCCGCGACACCCTGTGACGGCCGCGCCCTTCCTCCCGGGACCCCTTGGTGGCAGGAGGTTTGGGAGCCACAGGCCAGGGCGGAGGGTCCCCTCCCCGGTTCCGGGCACATCACGTATGCACAGATGCACACGCCGACACACGTGTACGCCGATGCTCACACACTTGCACACAGACACGCACATACACCGGGCGGCCCACTCAGCTGGGTTCCTGGATGCCAGGGGGCCTCGTCCTCCAGCCGGGCAGCCAAGACTCGGGGCCACACCTGGGGCACCTCCGGGCTCAGAGGGCTGAGCTGCGAC
>NW_011921548.1:0-2733 GCF_000151845.1 Pteropus vampyrus
TCAGGCCCTCCGTCCCTGGAGGCCGTCACTCGCTGGAAGAGGTCAGTTGTGTGGGACACTGCAGACAGCTGTGGGTCTGATTTCGGCCTCCGTGCGTCTTGAGCTTTGCGATCACCTCTTTGAGCCTTTCATTTCTTCATTTTGAATGCGTACACGGGGACCATTACGACCATCCCAGGCAGAAAGGTGAGGGAGAGGGAGGTGTCTGCTTCCGTCCAGAAGTCTGATTTCCAATGCGGAAAGCAGGAAGGAGCAGAGGCCTTAGGAAGGAGCCCCGGGGCCTCTGGGATGAAAAGAGATCCTGCTGAATTGAGGCTCTGGAACGCCCGGTGTCCACACTCCGCGAAGGTGGAGGTGGTAGGAACGGCCTGTCTTATCTCAAACGTCTAAGGAAAATACAGCCTTTTGTTATAAAAATCACTATATATATATATATATATATATATATATATATATATATATATATATATGAATATATATATAGAAAGAGTGAGAGAAATAGACAGATACATAGATAGATAGATAGGTAGATAGAGAGAGAGAGTGAGAGGGAGAGAGAAAGAGAGAGAGATAGAGATATAGAGATATCTATAGATTCAGATACAGATATAGATATAGATATATCTAGGGGAGCTCTGGCAAAAAGCACTCTACTGACGTCCATTTTGAGCCGGAACTGCAGACTTCCGAGATACGGCTCACTTGCGGCAAATTCACGGCCCTCCCGGCGCCTCGGGGCTCTGACGGCGATGCCGGTCGTCTGCGGGTACGGCGGTACAGAAGTTGCGGAAGCACTCACTGACACTTTGAGCCCCTAGAGGTACAAACGACGTCTCATTGCTCTCTGTATCCTCGAGCAGAGCTCCAGGCCACCCACAGACAGCGTACCCAGGGATGCTTTGGCCCCTCCGTCCCTGGAGGCCGTCACTCGCTGGAAAGAGGTCAGTTGAGGGGACACTGCAGACAGCTGTGGGTCTGATTCGGCAGAACGTGCCTCTTGAGCTTTGCGATCACCACTTGAGCCTTTCATTCTTCATTTGAATGCGTACACGGGGACCATTACGTCCATCCAGGCAGAAAGGTGAGGGAGAGGGAGGTTTCCTTCCGTCCTGAAGTATGATTTCCAATGCGGAAAGCAGGAAGGAGCAGAGGCATTAGGAAGGAGCCCCGGGGCCTCTGGGATGAAAAGAGATCCTGCTGAATTGTGGCTCTGGAACGCCCGGTGTCCACACTCCGGGGAGGTGGAGGTGCTGGGAGCGGCCTGTCTTCTCTGGTAGACCAGGGGTCCAGCCAGGTTTCCTTCGAAAATCCACCATATACATATATATGCATATAGATGAACATATATATGCATATATATGTATATGGTAGATCTGGCAAAAAGCTCTCTAGTGACGTCCATTTTGAGCCGGAACTGCAGACTTCCGAGATACGGCTCACTTGCGGCAAATTCACGGCCCTCCCGGCGCCTCGGGGCTCTGAGGGCGATGCTCGGTCGTCTGCGGGTACGGGGTTACGGAAGTTGCGGAAGCACTCACTGACACTTTGAGCCCCTAGAGGTACAAACGACGTCTCATTCCTCTCTGTATCCTCGTGCAGAGCTCCAGGCCACCCACAGACAGCGTACCCGGGGATGCTTTGGCCCCTCCGTCCCTGGAGGCCGTCACCGGCTGGAAAGAGTTCAGTTGGGGGACACTGCAGACAGCTGTGGGTCTGATTTCGGCCTCCGTGCCTCTTGAGCTTTGCGATCACCTCCTTGAGCCTTTCATTTCTTCATTTTGAATGCGTACACGGGACCATTACGACCATCCCAGGCAGCAAGGTGAGGGAGAGGGAGGTGTCTGCTTCCGTCCTGAAGTCTGATTTCCAATGCGGAAAGCAGGAAGGAGCAGAGGCCTTAGGAAGGAGCCCCGGGGCCTCTGGGATGAAAAGAGATCCTGCTGAATTGTGGCTCTGGAACGCCCGGTGTCCACACTCCGGGGAGTTGGAGGTGCTAGGAACGGCCTGTCTTATCTCAAACGTCTAAGGAAAATACAGCCTTTTGTTATAAAAATCACTATATATATATATATATATATATATATATATATATATATATATATATATATATATTTATATATATACATATATACATATATGAATATAAATATAGAAAGAGTAAGAGAAATAGATAGATACATAGATAGATAGATAGGTAGATAGAGAGAGAGAGTGAGAGGGAGAGAGAAAGAGAGAGAGATAGAGATATAGAGATATCTATAGATTCAGATACAGATATAGATATAGATATATCTAGGGGAGCTCTGGCAAAAAGCTCTCTAGTGACGTCCATTTTGAGCCGGAACTGCAGACTTCCGAGATACGGCTCACTTGCGGCAAATTCACGGCCCTCCCGGCGCCTCGGGGCTCTGAGGGCGATGCTCGGTCGTCTGCGGGTACGGGGGTACGGAAGTTGCGGAAGCACTCACTGACACTTTGAGCCCCTAGAGGTACAAACGACGTCTCATTCCTCTCTGTATCCTCGTGCAGAGCTCCAGGCCACCCACAGACAGCGTACCCAGGGATGCTTTGGCCCCTCGGTCCCTGGAGGCCGTCACCCGCTGGAAAGAGGTCAGTTGGGGGACACTGCAGACAGCTGTGGGTCTGATTTCGGCCTCCGTGCCTCTTGAGCTTTGCGATCACCACTTTGAGCCTTTCATTTCTTCATTTTGAATGCGTACACGGGGACCATTA
>NW_011921549.1:0-2732 GCF_000151845.1 Pteropus vampyrus
TTACGTTCTTTTTTTTCTCCCCCTTGTTTAATAGTTTGTTGTTGTGTGTTGTGTTGTTATGTGATAACTGGACATTAAAATAACATAGATGAGGCAGCTCTAGAAATCAGAATGTCTCCCCTCCATAGGGATCATCCTTGATATTTATTTGTTCAGTGACTTTTCTGAACTAATTCTGTAGAACCTATATTTTTTGTGGTCTGTAGCAGTAGAAGTTTCTTCAGAAGTTTCATTAAATGCCTCGAACCAGTAGTCTCCCAGTCTTTGCTTCAGGGCTCTGTGCATGTGAAGGCATTCCTTCAACGTTCAGTCAGGCAGTTTACAAGCATGTAGTGGCCTTTACTTCTTTCTTCTGCCAAACCTCATAGTCACCTAGAGGTTAGGGCTTTCCCATGTCTTTCCTGAGCATGCCGTCAGCCCTGGGCCTATACATAGTTCTATGCATGTGGGTAGCCTTTTAGATTCTCAGGAGTATATCAGAGCTTTTCAAAATCTTTTTTTGCCATCTCATTCTTCAGCATTTCCTATTTTAAGCTTCTCGATCAGGCCATTGTTTGCTCCTGCTGTTATCCACCACTTCAGTTAATACCCACCACATAAGTTAAACAAATGCCTTTAAATGTTCGGCCAGATGCTTCTGAGGATAAGACTTTTCACACACTGTATGAGCTCCAAATTAGCACACATAAAGATATTCTTGTAGTGGGGTCATTCATCGAACTACCAAACAGCCCAAATGATGACAGTTTTTCTGGCAATGATACTTTGATGGAACTACAACCCATCATGTAGTTGCCAGGCTGCAGGTTGGAGCCTGTGGATTCTCAAACTGTGGCAGAGTTTGAGAGGGATGGGAACAGGGTATATTAAAATGATACAACATTACTATACTTAGAGTGATTCAGCCAATTTTCTTGTATACTTCCAGAAATTATCTTTGTTAACTTCTATAATTTTCGCCAGTTTTTTCATTGTTTTTGTGGAAGAGAGAATTTTCTGGGGTTCCCATTTCACCATTTGCACTTCTGTCATTGTTAGCTTAATTTTTTTTTATCCAGCTGTTTATTAAGTCACATATTAGAGAGATTGGCAGAAACGAATAAAAAACAACAGTTTTCTCACTAATGTTTTAGTTTTGGAAAATATAGTTAAATTTTATTTTATTTTTTATATTAAGATAAACTTAATGAGGGGAGTTCCTCATCTTTTATTCATTTGTTTAAGTTCCCAGCTACTGGCTCTGAACTTCACACAAAGAAGGTATTCACTCAGTCATACCGAAGACATGAGTGAGGATATAACTGGATACATAATACTGGAAAAAAACGTGTTTCTGTCCTCTTGTCTCTTAATCTACTTCCCTTTCTTTCTACTGTTTACTTGCGATAAGAACACTTAACATGGGATCTACCCTCCTGACAAATTTTTACATGTACAGTGCTGTATCATTCACTAGTGGCATCACGTTGTGCAGCTGATCTCTAGAACTTAGTATTTTGCACAAGTGAAACTTTATACTCATTGAACGGCAACTCCCCCGGCTCCCTCCTCCCACCCCCTTTAAAGTCTTTGTTGTGGAAACTTTCTCTTTTTTCAGTTTTCAATACTCTACTCCCTCATGATTCCATTATTACCTTCAGAAAAGTTCTTCTCTGGCTTTGTGGCCTCTACTTTTTCTGCCAGCCTCCTTAATATTCACGGTGCCTCAGATGCTGTTTCTGGTACTTTTTTTTTGTCCAATCCCTGTGTGCTCAAGTTGTTGTCTGACTGCTTCTGTTAATTTCCATGACCACCTAAATTGCTAGTGTCTCCTTAATGCTTGTCTTTGTCCTAGAGCACCCGTCTGTGTTCTAAAACCATGCGTAGTTTAAGGGACAGTTCCAGCTTTTTGTTCTACAGACTAGTCAGTAGCAGCATGAACAGGTCTGTCTCATGAAAACTTCTAAGATATTTTTTTTTGTATGTCTTAAATATCGGTATTTGGCACCAGCATTCAAGAAGCTGCTCATACTGCTAGATTGGGTAGCTAATTGGTTACTGCTTCTGCTGATTAGATCTTTCTATTTATATCTGTCGCTGTTACTTCAGTGTAGGCAGTGTTCTCATACTAGTCTGTTTGATTCCATCTCCTAGGTAAGTCATCCTTTGTTCTCCATGAGCTCTAGATTTATATATCTTTATACGTTTATTGATACATAAGTTCAGTCATGTACGGGATCTCCACAACTTACATGTACTGTTTCCTTGGCTCCCATTATTTATGGTATTGATGTCCTTGGAGGGATTGAACATCTTAGGATTCTCTAGAATTCTCTAGACTACCCAGGGTAATCCCTCGGGACGTAGAAGAGTTGTAGGAATTCTTTACACTGAAATTTTTCATAAAAATATATGAATGAATTACAGTACATTACAAACCCTTTTAACTAATTGAGTACCTCCAAAGTTAAAGACAAATTAGGGCACGAGTAGACATTCTTTATAGCTATTTGTTTTAGAGCCTTAAGAGTAAACAGGAAAATAGTAATTCTCAAAAGTATTTTCTTTGTCACTTAATTCTGAACTTTGAACAAAATGTATCATTGCAGGGATCAGTGTCGTTCGAAGACGTGACTGTGGAGTTCACCCCAGATGAGTGGCAGTACATGGGCCCTGCTCATAGGACCTTGTACAGAGACGTGATGACTGGAGAACTGCAGCCACTTTGTCTCCATGGGTGAGCAGGCTTACTA
>NW_011921550.1:0-1413 GCF_000151845.1 Pteropus vampyrus
TGCACTTCATTATGCATGGCAAAATTTGGAAAAATTAACACATAAAATAAAAGAAATAAATCA
Source organism: Pteropus vampyrus (assembly GCF_000151845.1). Classification (NCBI taxonomy): domain Eukaryota; kingdom Metazoa; phylum Chordata; class Mammalia; order Chiroptera; family Pteropodidae; genus Pteropus; species Pteropus vampyrus. Next base: position 64 of record NW_011921550.1, read on the forward strand.
AACAGGTTTGTTCTGAAAGTTTAAGATCCCCCAGAACTTTTTTATTATATGCTATGTTAATGTCTAAATAAAAGTTGTGATTCTGTAGTTAAATTATTTTACTCTATACCTAAACTTCAGGTTGCTATGTTTCCCCTTTCTGAGTTATGCCGGTGTTTATAGTCCTGAGTATTCTAAGAAAAGATGTGACATTGATTGACTTAATTTGATGTAACCTCGTCGGTTTGAAAGATTTCTCTGAATAAAACATCAGAGCATGTGGGACATACTTTAGGAGTGGGAACTTGGCAATTTGCCTGGTAACTCTGGGCCATGGGCTGGAAAAAAATGGTGTTATCGTCCCTGCTCATTTCATATATAGTAAAAAAGAACTTTGCAAAAAATGAGTTCTAAATAAGTGTATTTATTTATCATTTTTGGAATAGTCTCCCTTGTGACTTTTCTTTATTTCTTTAATAAGCCATTTCCATATATTATTTTCATTGTCCGAAAAACACATTAATTTTTCAAACATTAGAATATCCAGAGAGGCAAATGAAATGGAAACTTCAAAATATCTTAAAATTTATTGCTCTGTGGAGATTGTTTCTAGTCCTTTTAGAAACTTTTATATGAAAATGCATAGCTATTTTTAAAACAGTAATAATAGAGAGATTCTATTTAGTATAAATACCCAGTCGTCAATAAATATCGTAGTGAATACTATGTTTTTTTGCAAACTTTACTTAAGAATGTATTTGTTAACATCTTTGCAGGACAGAAAATACCCATCAATCACTATTAATGGTTGCATTGCATAGAAATGTCTTATTCACTTTTCTATTATTTGCTTAGACTAAATTGAGTCTTATATATAAAATCTACAAGAGAATATCCCAAATATTACCAGTATTAGTTGCCTATACAAAAATCATCAGGATGTGACTCATTTAGGCTGATTACTCAAAGTTAAATCTTCCAGTATAAATCTTATTGAAGACAAATTCTATTTACTGTAACCATTTATACTTTACTGTCCATCTTCTAAGAGAACCACAAAACATTAAAACTACAGCTAAAACTGAAACTATATATGCCACTTTTTCCAACTGTTTTTCCCATTCCACATCAGAAGGCTTTTTAGCTCCCACTATCCTGCCAAGTCTACTTAAATAGGTAATTTGTTCTATAATGTTTTCCCTTTGTTTTCTTATTGCAGATACATTTCAGGGTTTCCCAGTATTTCATGAAGTATGACATACTTCTAAATGTTTTTGAATTTCTGAATAAAAATATTCTACAGTGAACTCACATGTGGGAGACTCTTAAATCCTTGTTCTAGTTATTATAGTCCTTTAAAACAGCCATTTG
>NW_011921551.1:0-1493 GCF_000151845.1 Pteropus vampyrus
TCATGACTGAAGAGTCGCGTGGCGAGTGCTGTGACACCTTCACGGGCGGTCATCTCGGTTTCGCGCTCATCAGAGAAGACCAGGCTCTCAAAGACAGCAACGCAATACGGACGGCTCGCTCGGGGTCAGGGACGAGCTGCCAGGCTGGCCTGTGACTGGGGTCAGACACACGGCGGCAAAGTCCTGACAGTCTCTGGGACGACGTCTCATGTGCCAGGGGTGCTGGACGCAGAGGTGCCCCGGGGGTCCTCAGCACCCACACACCAGGCACACTCCCCGCTCTCTCCAGAAGGGAGGCCACACTGTCAGACACGTCCGCACCCCAGCCCGGCTCCGGTGTTGGTCAGTGGGACGCCAGAGGACGCCAGGGCCGGCGGCTAGACGTCCGAACAAACCAGCTGGTTCAGATCCACGGCCAGCTGCGGCCCCCACAGGCCCCCAGACCGCGGGAAGCTGTCCTGGCCGTGGCAAACCCAGAGGTGCTGGTCAGTGCCATCGTGCAGGTCACTGCTGGACGCTGCCGACGCGGAATCGGACTTCGGGGAGGTGGGCTCGGGCCTGGGCTGGACTCGGGCCTGCCGCAGGGGCCGGGCGGCTGGCTGCCCTTGCACATATATCGGCCTGTCAACGTGACCCTTGAACCCCTGCTTCCGAGACTGGCGGGGGCCTCGTCCTTGGTGCTCTGTGCCGCCGGCACGGGAATGAGCCCCGTGGAGGGGCCCGCGGACCCCCAGGGCCCTCAGTGCCTCCTCCGCACTGGGCTGCGGCCAGCGAGCCGGCTGCGGGGCCCGGGGGTGCACCGCCATGTCCCCTGAGGCATCGGTCTCCACACGCCCTGCTGGCCAGAAGGTAGGTCGGGGTCTCCGGGGAGAGTGGCATTCGCTAACGACGTAGTATCTGTGGGCGGGGGGCCCATGACTCCGGGGCGCCGAGGCCCCCCGCACGCGGAGAGGGGGGCTGACTGGCTGCACGTCTCCCCGGAAACGAGGCTCCGAGTGAGTACGTTCAACGCGCTCTCCGCATGGCACGGCGGGGCAGGGTCTGGTCTTGTGGCGGCCACCTATGCCTGCACAGGGACCTCGGGGACACCTGCAAGACAGAGGCCGTCAGGCCCCGCGGCCTCGGTGGGGTCGGAGCCCCGCGCCCTCCGAGCACCGTGAACAGGGCGCCAGTGCTGAAGGGCGTCCAAGGGCCACATGCACGGGGCACCTGGGCAGGCTCCTTCCTGCTGAGACTGAGCCCCCCGTGTCCACCTAAGGACAGGCACGGCCCCAGGGCGGGCAGAGGGGCGTGCCAGCACGCTCCAGGAGCGCTGCTCCTCACAAAGCTGTCCCCGAGGCCCGCGGTGACTCATGACCCCTTTTTCCTTGTCAAGATCCTCTGGAGACACAAGGACAATGCCTCATACAGCGAGACTCAAGTTCTTTGTTAACTTATTGTCTTCAAAAACAACAAAACCAAACCCCCCAAAAGACAAAACCCCTGCATTCTAT
>NW_011921552.1:0-1348 GCF_000151845.1 Pteropus vampyrus
TCCCCAGCCCAGCAGGATGCAGACATTTCCAGTTCCTGGACCAGGAGGAACAGATGGGGCGAGGGGCTCGTGACCCCAAGAGGCCCTGAACGCACACGACTGGGCAGCGGAAGGAGGGGAGGAAGCGGCCGGCCGGGCATGGACGGTGCAGCCTTGTGAGGCCTGGCCTTTGACCTCACTTTTCCCGATTCCTGGGGCTGGGACGAGGACGGCCATCTGCAAACAATCTGCTAATTCCATCTACCCTCCCTGCACACAGGGGCATCTCCAAAAGTAATTCCCTGCATGTCACAAGCTCTGTTTCCCTCTGTCACTGCCCGGAGAACTCTCTCTGCTCCCCTGAGACGCTCTAGAAGACGTCCCCACCCCCACGGCCCCCCACGGGCCAGCTGCTTCCTCTGCGTGGGCCTCTAACGCTGCTGCATAGGGACCCCACCTCCACTGAGGCTTCTTATGGGGCCTTATAATCAGTAGCTTAACATCTGGGACGATGGGGGGCACACAGCGGGAGCCCCGTAAACATTGGCCAATCCACGAATGAGTTAATCCACACGTCCTGGCTTCCCTGACTACACTGTGAGCTTCTCCCCTCGTGTGGAATTAAATCGGATCACAGAACTCTCAGGTGTCAGCTCCACTACCAACGGGGACCACCGAGCCCAGACGTCACCCAGCTCTTCTCGCACCCCCACAGGGACTTTCCCGACCTGTGTTGATCCGCAAACACAGGAGCCGTCCGCTGCTTTCAGTTTAATAGTTTTCTGGATTCTCATAGCAGATGCCTGCCAGCTCCTAACGAAAAGCCTGGAAAGAATAGAAACGACAGGAAGCCGGAAGAGCACGTGCCACCCCTCCGTCTGATGTCGCGGCCCATTTCAGTGTTTTTCGAGCACCCCTGAGATCGTAGCTCATCTACCCGGGTTTCGGAGCGTTGTGATAACCGTGTGCCTGATGCTGTATGTTCTGCTTATTCTGTGACTCTCAGAGGTACGTCAGTCCCTCCTCATTAACGGCAACCCAATCTCACCCGCTCGGCGTTTCGATTAGACTCGTGCTGCCCCATCGTGGGACTTGGAGCCGAGGAACAAGATGAGCAGATCCGTATTTTCTGGAGCTTTCTCCTGGATCTGAGGGCTGCAGGGGTGGCGGTGGGACCTGCCCAGAGGCCTCAGTGTCACGACGTGGACTAGAGAGATGGAGAGAAAAGGCAGACGATGCCATGAGCTGTTCGTGAGGCTGGGTCACCAGGGTCAGGGTGCTGAGGATGGCTCCCGTCACCTGGGGGGTCCTGGCCGGCTCTGCCTGGAGTGGGGGCAGCGGACAATGGGATGGATTTGGGGAGCAAATC
>NW_011921553.1:0-1733 GCF_000151845.1 Pteropus vampyrus
TTTGGCATACGAGGATACTGAAAGCTATAGAAGTTCTGACTCTCCGAATTGTACAGTGTTTCTCTTATAAAACCATTTTTTTAATCGTTTATGAAGGAAATATGCCAGCAACGTTCCCTAAATAGCAAAGAACCAGAAAGCTGTCGGAGAAAGAATAATATAATAATATATTAATAATAATAAGATACTAATAAAGAAGGAATTTGCTTGTCTTTAAAATCTGGAAATTATACCTAAATATCTTCCTAAATATTAATTACTAAGTAGTAAGGATATGCAGTCTGAGGGCTTTAAGAGCGAGGAGGTGACGGCCATCTAGACAGCACGGAGTGAACCACACGAATGACGAAGTTCCACCCGCGTGTCTCCCCAGTCACTGTCCTCGCGGTGAGATGCTCAGGACTGAGTTAGATGACTTTCGAGAAGACACAGTCAGATAATGCCATTTTCTTTCCACAGAGACAGCCTCGCATTTCCTCTGGGTGAAAATTCATGTCAGCCAGTGGATTCTGCCAACACCAATATTGATTTTTTAAAAAGGCATTAAAAAACTCTACAGTTCTAGAAAGCGCGAGAACATTCTGTTTTGAGAAATCAGTTTCTAGGGCTTACATTTGTGCATTTAGGACGTGCGTGTGTAAAGTCGGATCTGGATGATACGCATCTAGAGAGAGGGAGAGATGGCGGCTACGTGGTGACAATGGAAACGTCATCGGTTAACGGAACCTTTGGCATGAACGTGATCTTGGAGGTTACGAATCTCCTGATTTTAAAGAAGATCAAGGTGAGACTCAAGGGCAGTAGCTTAATAATTGGGACAGACACACGATGGCCATTTTACTGCCAAGTCTTGAAGTGTTCTGCTTTGATTTTTGCTAGCGTGTAAAAAATAATCATTAATAAATAAGTACTTAATTAATTAGCACAGTCAAGTCTCAGTCCAAAAAAAAAAAAAGAAAGAAAGAAAGAAATCTAGGCATGTATTCTGCCCATGTTTTATAACTTCTTTATCTGGATCCTTCGGTTCCATTATTTCGATTGTAAAAACTGCCTACCCAGGTTGCTACGTTGTTCTGACAGAGCTGGTTTGACTCTTGATACTTTGGAGCTACAAGGTATCCTAGCAAGAGACGGGAGGCCCTGAAATTGAAGACCAGAAGGCCCATCGCTCCTCCCTCCCTGTGCTCGGATAGTGTCCCGTGTAGTCACCGTGTCCTGGGAACTAAGACACGGCGCGCGTCTGCCAAACGCCTTTAAATGGACAGTTCTCGCTTTCAAATCTCATGCATCTGGAAGTCGGGAGGTTGGGTCTTACAAGCCCTCTCTGCCCCCATGCCGTTTCCCTACCACAATGTATATCTAAATCATGAGTTATATTTTTATATAAAATATACTTTTTTATATAACCTATAAATAATAAATTACACATACAATTATAAAACCAGTGTAATACTATGATTTGCAATTCACAGAGCCATCACAATATAATCAGAGACGAAAGTTACTCGACTCATCTCATCTCTAATTATTTTTGTTTTGTTTTGCTGTTTTCTGATAATATAGTTCCGTATACCATGTGTGTGCCTTTATTTCTTTATAAGTAATTTTAAATGGCTTCTAAAATCTCTCAGTGAAAAATGCAGAAATTATGCACCTTTCTGCCTAATTCTCTCTCGCTTTCTGTAGTTTGTTTGGGGCATTTATAGTATTTTATTAGCTGATATTTATTACTT
>NW_011921554.1:0-2725 GCF_000151845.1 Pteropus vampyrus
GCAAACATTTATACTGGACCTGCTATGACCTACATGCTTAAGATATCAAGAGAAACATCTTCATGATTAATATATATTAAGCACTTTCTATATGCCAGGCACTATACCAAGTACTTCTAATTGTATCAACTCATTTAAAACTCACAGCAACTATTTGAGTCAGGTATAATCAAAACCCATCATATATGATACACTGAGGCTCGTATATGGAGAGTGAAGGGCAGAGATATCATTTGAATTGAGTGCTAGAGTCTGCGCCACTTACCAGTCACCCTCGATGCCCATGCACTGGACCAGGCTCGAGGGATGGGTGGTGAACAAGGCATCCGAAGCCTCCACACTCACGGAAAGTTTCCTTTGCTATTTCCTTTCCATGGACATTGCGATCAGCATGGTGTTTGTGCTCAACAGGGAGGAAGCAGAGGTAGGGCTGTTGGCATCTCCAGTTATATAGTTCCAGTTTCAATCACTGGGTTATACTGAGCAAGTCACTTCTCCCTCTAAGACTCATTATCCACATCACAATGGGTACAAGATCCTATTTCCACAGACCTAAGGAGACCTGAATTGAACATGCGCTATTTTTTAACATAACCATCAGGAAATAAAAAATACTATTAAATTATATGCAATGTTTTCTCTCTACATGAAAAATTTTTGTTACACTTTTGAAAGAGCTCTTTGAGACTATTTTGGATAGTTTTTTAAACCACACTTTTTTTTTTTATAAGTACACATAGGGGAAAATAGAATTGTAATACATTAGTCGAGATAGTCTTAAAACTTCTTCCTATTTCAGGGTCCAATCTTCTACATGCCTTTTTTTAATGATTATTTGTTTTTCAATTACAGTTGACATACAATATTATGTTAGTTTCAGGTGTACAACATAGTGATTAGACATTATGTAACTAACAAAGTGATCACCCCAATAAATTTATCACCCATCCCACATCAAATATAGTTATTATGACATTATCGACTATATTTCTTATGCTTTACTTTACATTCCAATGGCTATTCTGTAACTACTAATTTGCACTTCTCAATCCCATCCTCTTTTTCACTCACCCCACAACCCCCCAACCATCAGAATGTTCTCTGTGTTTATGAGTCTGTTTCTGCCCTGTCGCTTTGTTAATTTTATTCTTCATATTCCACATGTAAGTGAAATCATATGGTATTTGTCTTTAGTTGACCTACTCCACTCCTCACATTACCCTCTAGGTCCATCCATGTTGTTGTAGATAGCAAGATGTCATTTTTTATGGATGAGCAATATCCCATTGTATATATGTATCACCTCTTCTTTATCCATTCACCCATTGGTGGACACCAAGTTACCTCCATATCTTGGCTTTTGTAAATAATGCTGCGATGAATATATGGATTCGCATGTCCATTTCAAGTAGTGTTTTGGTTGTCTTTGGATAAATATCGGGTCCTTCTTTCTCTCTTGTTATAGCCTATGCTTGAAAGTCTATTTTGTCTGGTATAAGCATTGCTACACCAGTTTTTAATTTTCATTTCCATTTTCATGAAATATCTTTTTCCATCCCTTACGTGTAGTTTGTGTTTGTCTTTCAAGATGAAGTGAGCCTTTTGTAGGCAGAATATGTAAGGGTTTTTGTTTTCTTATCCATTCAGCTACCCTATCTTTTCATTTCACAATTTAATCCATTGAAAATAATTGTTGATAAATATACAGTTTTGCCATTTTATTATTCATATTTTTTGTATTTTTTCTTCTTTTTTCTTAAAGAAGTTTTGTTAACATTTATTGTAATACTGTTTTTGTGCTGAAGAACTCCTTTAGCTTTTTCTTGTCTGGGAAGCTCTTCATCTATCCTTTGATTCTAAATGACAGGTTTGCTGGGTGAAGTAAACTTGGTTGTAGGTTCATGCTTTGAATCTGTCTGAATCATTCCTGCCAATCCCTTCTGACCTCCATAGTTTCTGTTTTGTAATCAGCTGACAGTCTTATGGGCACTCCCTTGTAGGTTAATTAATTGCTTTACTCTTACTGCTTTTAAGATTCACTCTTCGTCTTTAATCTTTGGCATTTTAATCATGTTGTGTCTTGTTGCATGCCTCCTGGAGCTCATCTCGTTTGGAACCTATGATCCTGACTATTATAGAATTTTAAGTGTTTGCATAGCTAAAATGACAGTAGAATATAGGTGAATTTTCAATTACCTGAATATCCATGTGCTCTTATTCTCTCCAGTCATCTGGATTGTATATTTAGTTGATTCCAAATCTCATTTCTTCCTTTTATTTCTGTTACATTATATAAAAGGATAAATTACAAATGTACATTTTTCAAAAGCCTATATCCACTCATATTTGGACTCCTTTCTGGGAAAGGAAAAAGCAAATGAATTATTTGCTCTTAACATCATGAGTGACTAAATGAACTACAGGTCTTAATAAACTTAGTCATGTATCAGCATTCATTTTAGAGGAGCATATCAGTTGTCCTGAAAGAAAATCATTTTATTAAGCATGAAGGGGACATAGAGGAAGAGGTGAACAACCATCAAAATACTACAGAGTCCTCACTGTCTGTATGTGTGAGGATTTCTGAAAAGGCCAGTACGCATGCATGTAATATGCTCAATTAACGTGGATAAAATCATAGACAATTACATTTGAATAGATAGAAAAAAAGTTTACAAAGAAATAAAATCCCATGTAGATTTTTGTTAATGTCCCAAGAGTTATG
>NW_011921555.1:0-2723 GCF_000151845.1 Pteropus vampyrus
TAAGGAAGCAGGCCGTTCCAAGCACATCCGTCGTCAGGGAGAGTGTGTACACTGTGGGTCCGAGAGCCACTATGAGACAGTGTCCCAGCTCATCCAACAGCCCCGGGGTTCCATGCTGGGTCCTCTCTTCCTTCCTGTTTTTCAAATGTGACGTCAGAGCTCTGGACTGGATCAGACACCTCCCTGTCCTTCACCTCCCTGTCCTTCACCAGGAACCATTTTGGCTTCCTCTTCTACAAGGTTGGACGGGAACATGGGACAATGGAATGGTCGCCCAAAGAATCGCTGGTCACACTGACTGTGGGTGGCCCTGAAGTCTACAGAAGTATACACAAGGGAATTAGACCAATTTTCTGTCCCAAGGAGCTCAATGGTTGCCTGAGAGCTTGTCAAACATATGTACCCACTACCCGCAGAGGACTGAACAAGGCCACAAAGCCCCAGGGCCTGAAAAGCCTGTGTATGTGCCGCAAGTGAGCAATTTCTCAAAGGTCTCTACTTTGGGCGCAAAATGGACATGAACTGAGTGGTTAATGCCAGAACTACCATACATATATGTGCATATATATGAATATATATGTGCATATATATGAATATATGTGCATATATGTGCATATATATGAATATATGTGCATATATATGAATATATATGTGCATATATATGAATATATGTGCATATATGTGCATATATATGAATATATGTGCATATATATATCTATATATATATGCGCATATATATATGGTGGGTTTTTAGGAAAAAAGCTGTGTTGCCCTCAGGTCTTTAGGGAAGGCAGGCCGTTGCACGCACATCAGCCTTCCCGGATTGTGGACTCAGGGGTTCCCATAGACACAATGAGACAGTGTCCCAGCTCATCAAAGAGGCATGGGGCTCCGTCCTGGGGCCTCTGTTCCTTCCTGCTTCTTCAATTTGTAATCAGAGCTCTGGACTGGAGCAGACAACTCCCTGTCCTTCACCTTTCTACCTGGGCTGCTCGTCATGGTTTCTGTACACTCCTTCAAAATTCAGAAAAGTGAGTCTCATACACGTGATCACACAGCTAATAAGTGACAGAGTCACATACAGCCCAACAGGTGTCTGAAGTTGGCCAAACTGACCTCTTTCTACCAGGGGAAGGATGCCATTTAGGCTTCCTCCTCGACAAGGATGGAGGGGCACATGGGACGATGGAAGGGCGGCCCAAAGCATCGCTGGGCACACTGCCTGTGGGTGGCCCTGAAGTCTACAGAAGGATACAGAGAGGAATTAGACCCATTTATTGTCCCAAGTGCTCAATGGGACCCTGAGAGCTTGTCAAACATATTGACCCACTACCCGCAGAGGACTGAACAAGGCCACAAAGCCCCAGGGCCTGACAAGCCTGTGTATGTGCCGCAAGTGAGCAATTTCTCTAAAGTCTGTACTTTGGGCTCAAAATGGACGTGAACTGAGTGGTTAATGCCAGAGCTACCATACATATATGAGCATATATATATATATGAATATATATGCACATATATATATGGTGGAATTTTAGGAAAAAGGCTGTGTTGCCTTCAGGTCTTTAGGGAAGGCAGGCCACTTCAAGCACATCCACCTTCCTGGATTGTGGACACAGGGGGTCCCAGAGCCACAATGATGCAGTGTCCCAGCTCATCCAAGAAGCCCCAGGGCTCCATGCTGGGGCCTCTCTTCCTTCCTGCTTTTTCAATTTGATATGAGAGCTCTGGACTGGAGCCGACACCTCCCTCTCCTTCACCGTTCTGCCTGGCCTGCTCGTCATGTTTCCTGTACACTCATTCAAAATTCAGAAAACTGAGTCTCATGCACATGATTACACATCTAGTAAGAGAAAGAGTCACATACAGCCCAACAGGTGTCTGAATTTGCCAATCTGACCTCTTTCTACAAGGCGAAGGATGCCATTTTGGATTCCTCCTCCACAAGGATGGAAGGGCACCTGGGACGATGGAAGGGCGGTCCAAAGCATCGCTGGGCACACTGCCTGTGGGTGTCCCTGAAGTCTGCACATGGATAAAGACAGGAATTAGACCCATTTTCTGTCCCAAGGAGCTCAATGGGACCCTGAGAGCATGTCAAACATATGTACCCACTACCCGCAGTAGCCTGAAACAATGCCCACAAAGCCCCGGGGCCTGATAAGCCTGTGTATGTGCCGCAAGTGAGGAATTTCTCAAAAGTCTGCACTTTGGCCTCAAAATGGACGTGAACTGAGTGCTGAAAGCCAGAGGTACCATATATAAATATATATGCATATATATGCATATTTATATGCGCATATATAAATGGGAGATTTTTTAAGAAAAAAAGCTCTGTTGCTTTCAGCTCTTTAAGGAAAGCAGGCCGTTCCAAGCACATCCGTCGTCAGGGAGAGTGGACACTGTGGGTCCGAGAGCCACTATGAGACAGTGTCCCAACTCATCCAACAGCCCCGGGGTTCCATGCTGGGGCCTCTCTTCCTTCCTGTTTTTCAAATGTGACATCAGAGCTCTGGACTGGATCAGACACCTCCCTGTCCTTCACCTCCCTGTCCTTCTCCAGGAACCATTTTGGCTTCCTCTTCTACAAGGTTAGACGGGAACATGGGACAATGGAATGGTTGCCCAAAGAATCGCTGGTCACAATGACTGTGGGTGGCCCTGAAGTCTACAGAAGAATACAGAGAGGAATTAGACACATTTTCTGTCCCAAGGAGATCAATGGT
>NW_011921556.1:0-1618 GCF_000151845.1 Pteropus vampyrus
GCATTTACTCGGTTCGCCCTCGATCCATCATTTTTGGTCACTTGAAAAAATTAACGTTAAGTTAGCTGGAAAGTTGACATTTGATCCATCGAGACAGTCTTCCCCGTTCAACCCTCTTTTCACTGAGTCATTAACCAATCGATATATTTTAAAAGTATTACAAGATTTTCAAATCATGCAACATGATGTAGATACGTATGTGCGTATCCACGCTACCAACCTTACGGATTCCGATCATTAAGCTTTTGCCAAACTTGCCTCATCGAATCTTCCGTTTGCCTCTTTGTCGATGATTTTCAAACAGATCTCAGACACGGCACCGTGTCACTCCTCCATGCGTCCGCACGTGTTTGTAAAAACTGCGGACATTCTCATGTATAACCACAATGTCACTACCACGCCTCACGAAAATACCGACGATTCACTGGAATCCTCAAATACCTAGGTTCTCGTCTAATATTTCCGACTCTCTCGAAAGTAATTTAAAATCGTTGGTGGGTTTGAATCAGGAAACAAACCGGTCCCACGTATTGTGCCCAGGTGTCACGTCTCTGGAGCCTTCTTTGATGCGGGGTGTGTGCCCGTAAGCGACACTGGCTTGTGATGCAATGCCTTCACCCGCCGAAGACAAGTTAGGTTTTTAGAATGTCCCTCAGTCTGTCATGTCTGCTGACTTTCCCTTGGTATTTTTTTCTGACTTGTTCTTTATCACTATATTCCTCAGACTGGAAGTCAGCTTTTTAAATCCTTAATTCAGAGTTACAGGAGGCACTGAGGTCCCCTTACAACACAGCAGCAGGCACCCACGGGCCCATTTCTAGAGATACCGAGGTTGATTCACTGGTTCAGGTGTTGACAGCACAACCCCTCCCTCTGTGGAGTTAGAGGCCATGGGGTCACCATCAGAAGAGTCACAAACAGGAAAGGTGACAGCTAGTTCCCACTGAGGAGCATAAACGTGCAAGCAGACAAGGGACCACCCGATAGATTTGCACTTCGTTTTGGAACCGTTTAAGCTGCTTGCAGTTTTATTGCGTGTGTGCCCTACTTTTGCAATTAAAAGAATAAAGCATTTTAAAATTAAGTAAATCTTTTTCTCCCTACTGTGTGTCTTCGCTATATTTTTACCAAACAGCATGGAAACCAACATGTAATCTAAACACCCGCTTCAATGCTCAAAACCGGTTATTTCTTCAAAGTGTAGGTTATGTTTTTATTAATAAAATGCAGCTACATTTGCGTCACTATTTCTCATTAAAAAGCTAAATTTGTGTGCACGCTACGGCGCAGAGAGCATGTTTCGGGAACGTGAGAGCTGGCGGATTTGAGGTGCTGGGAACGGCTTCCTGTGAATTGATCGTTTGTCTCCAGAAACTCATAGAATAACGATAATACACTGCCATTTTCAGCATAAAAAAATTAAGTGCCTATCGCTCAACAAACATAAATATGCTTTTCTGTTCACGCTGTGTGACTACGTGTGGCCAAACTCCTTAAGGAAATCTAGGAATATGTTCTAGATATCAAGCTATGATTTCTTCTGCCAACAGTCACATAATTCATTGACATCTCTTAATAAAATTACTCAAAACTCACCTGTTATCCCGACACCTTCTCA
>NW_011921557.1:0-2722 GCF_000151845.1 Pteropus vampyrus
TCATTTATGTGTTTCTGTGTTGTGATTGTGAATGTGAGTCTGCATGAGATTGTGTTTTCTCAGGAGATTGACCCACTTACACAACACAAGACATGCTTTCATCTTCTAAAGAAACCTCCTCACTACTGGACACTTTACATTATTAACTCCTTCTTTCCGCTCCCCGACTGTATCTGGACGTTTGTTACTAATCCATCTCCTCAGATGGAAGTCCTGTGGTGAGGAATTGTCCAAATTTTTACCTTCTCCGTCAAAGAGGCATATTGTGACTCAGGTGTGGGTCCCTATGTTGATGATTTTGACCACTGTCCTGTACTCACCACTCTGCCACAGGGTCATTAGCCACAGAGCAAGGAGTTTCAGAATCTGTGGCCATCCCTGGAAGCGCCAGCCACCTCCCACACACAGCCCATCATGAATGGGAGGCCCCAGTGTTCACGCAGTCCAGGGCAGCTATATTTGGATCTAACAGCTTACTTTGTCATACTCATTGGTGTGAAAGGCACTTGTAGGGTCCACAAGCTTCTGATTAGCTCTAGGATTCTACAAGGCTGAGGCTCCACGTAGCACTGTAAACATTTGTCACAGTTGGGGACACTGCTTAGGCTCTTTCCCAAGGAAGTTAAGAATTAGGGCGATAACATCAGAACAAGCAGCTTCTAAATGAGTTTGGAATCCAGGAGACCTGACGCGTTCACTGTGCTTTGCTGTGTTTCTATAATGTGTCAACTAAATTAAGGTATTCATCCACAAAATCTGTCTGGTGGATGTTTCATATGCACACCAAACTGCACGATCTCCCTCGGTCTAACTTGGCTTCAGGAGGGTCATCTGGGTAGCAGTGCAGAAATTATTTCTAATTTTCCTGTGGTCTTCTGCCAGCAAGATGTCTATAGTTGTATGTATTGTCATGCATTTCCCAGGCCGCATTAAGGTAGAGGAAGAAAGAAGAACAGAGCCTGTTCTTTATATTTATCGGAGGGGCAGCGTGAAGTGGGCTGAAAGAGTTCGTTTCCCACCACAAGACATGGCACACTTGATCGACAAGCAAGATGAAGGTACTGTGGAAATAATGCTCACTACGGTACTTCCAGAAAAATTCTTCAGTGTCCCATATTTAAGTGACTATTGCAAAATGGCTGTCATATTTATCTTTTATTTCATGCGTACAAACACACATGTATTTAGTCCATCAGTGGTGCTGTCACCATGGAGGTCAGGAAGCAATGAAAATTCACAATCTGATCATGTTCAATAGTAAACGAGGTCTCTAGTTCCTGTTGACACATTAGCTGATTTTGCAACATTATCTGAATATCTCGCTCCGTCATAAACGTTATTTAGAACAGGTTAAAATAACACAAAAATATGCTGGATAATACACAAAGGTCTTATATTGTACCTCACATTTCCCATATTAGAAATATATTACATTCATAAGATACATTTAAGAAAATGAATGAAAAAGTATCAAGACATTTTTATTAAATAAAGGTCCATATAGTCTACTAAAACTTACTCTTGTGCTCTGACATTCTGTGAGTTTTGAAAAGACCACATTATCACATATCACAAGTAGTGTCTCATACACACACCAATGTTCATAATGGCATTATTCACAATAGTCTGATGGTAGCAAGAACCCCTAATTTCATCACCTGTTGCATGGATCAAATGTGGTATGTCCACCTAGTGGGGTACTATTCAGCCAAAAAAGTGTGTTAGATTTTAAATAGGGTACCATATAGATGGACACTGAAAAATTTAGGCTTATTGACATCAGACGTACACAGAAAAACAATTTATGATTCCATTGATATGAGGTTTCTGAAAAAGCCCAATTCCTAGAAACAGAAAGGAGAGATGACAAGGGTTGAAAAGACTGTCAAGGCAGAGTGATTTATTCCTTGAAATGTTTTGGGTCTAGATAGTAAGGCTGGGTCCACAGCATTGTGAATTTAATCAATGCTATTGACCGATATAGTCACAAATGATTAAAAGCAGCACAATAGGATGTAAAGTCCATCACAATAAAAGTAAAATATCCAATATTACACATGCTGAAGACACTAGCATCATGTATGAATGCGTGGATGCTGAAATGGTTATGTAACATTAGAGAAAGTGAGAATTTAGCCCAGCTTTAAGAAGAGCAGGAGGAATCAGAATCCTGTCATTGAAACATAGCATGCATTTTAGATGCTATTTGATGGATTAGATTCCCTTGAGCTAGACCGTCAAAGGCTTTAGTTTCTCTTTCTTGCCTTGCTCTTTCTTGGCTTTCTTTCATTCACCAACGAGAATATCCCAGAAGGCTCTCGGTCCATACTGTTCACCACCCACTTCCACATTCTCTAGCCCCATATCAACCTAAAGCAGAGCTCTCTGAGACAGTCCTGAGCAGCACCACCAATATCTGACAGTGACTCTGTATGCCTCTAGCTCCGTCTGACACCGTACTGCAGGAGCTTTCAGACACCATGGTTGGAGAGGTTCCTGACACTGTGGTGCAGGAGCTTCCCGACACCATGGTGGAGGAGGTGTCGTACACTGTGGTGGAGGAGCTAAGAAGAGAAGATCTGGATGAGGAGGTCCCATCTACTACGAAGGTAAGAAGGCTTTCCACCCTCGGCAATGGAAATGTTGCTTTCTTTCTTTCTTTTTTTTTTTCAATAAAATTGCGATCTAAAAATGTGAGCACATACCTGCTAGATGATAGAGT
>NW_011921558.1:0-1751 GCF_000151845.1 Pteropus vampyrus
GAACAATTTGAGAAAACACAAATGTAACTCTGTGTATTACATTTAACAAGCTTTTATATATACACACATACATACATACGTATATATATATATATATATATATATATATATATATATATACACGCACACACACACACACACACACACACACACACACACACACATATATATATTGATTGTATTTTTTGACTTATATCAAAAGAATATATTTTACTTTACCCTAAAACAATTTTTCTCTAACTACATTCTAGGAATATTAGAACAAAACAAAATCAGCATTTCTGACTGAGTTGTAAGCTATCTAGTATCTTTAATGCAAGAAGTTCAGGTATGCTAAAACCCATGTAACCCATGCCACCAAGCAGGCAGGCACTTGGACTGTGTTTTTTCATCATTGTGGGCCTTAATATTAATACTTCACATCCGTCAAGGCATTCCAAAAACAAATGCATAATCCATGCACGGCGAGCAGTAAAAACAGATGTTCTTCTGCTTCTAGGGGAAGATTTATAATAGAAAAATAGGAACCATCACAGAAAAAGTGTGTTCCCGTTTTCCAGGGTAAAGGAAAGATCTTGCTGGCAGCACTTTGATAAAAAGCCAAGACTTCCGACCCATAACAAGAAAGTTTCCTAGTGGAAATAAATAGCCCCTTCAATTATATCAAAAAACAGTTTCAAAAGAACCAGCTATGTAATCATTAAAGCAGGCAACGTGATGGCCTCAGTACAGACACTCGCCACACAGAGCTGTGAGTTTAATGGTAGAATAACAGCGGCAGTGGAAAGTCAAGGTGAACTGGTTAAAGGTTTAAAACAGAAAGCAGAAGAGAAAAGCAAAGGAGATAGAAAGGCAGCCCAGTGTTTCTCAACAGATAGAGAATCTAGAAACTACATTGTAAATTCGGTATCCCAGAGACAAGGTAAGATAAAGTGAGCATCAAGCTTTGGTAGTAATCAAATAATACCCCAGTCCTAGAATACAGAGACCTGGGCTTGACACCTAGCTCCCTCATCTATGAGCTTTGTGATCTATCTCAGATTTGAGAGGTACACAGTCTCAGTTTTCTCACCTGTAGTCTAGCACAAAAAATGAAAAAATAATAAAAGCATTTACTTTATGAGTGCCACAGGTTTTAATAGAGATAATAAAATAGTTGATTAGCACAGTGTACTCAATAAAAGGCAGCTATTAACACTATTAATACAGCAGGAAATCATCGAGTCCCTTGTAGCTTAATAAGAAATCTAGGATATATGACACAACAGATCCAGGAAAAGAACAAAACACTGACTTAGCTCCTGCTAAATAGTGGTAGTAGCCATATGATAGTGGTTAAGAGCATGGACTTGGGAACCAAACTGCCTAATACTTTTCCTTACCAGGAACCTAGGACAAATTACTTAATCTCTGTACCTCAGTTTTCTAATCTGTAAAATAAGAACTATAAAGCAACAACAATATGGAATTATTTTGAGGAGTGAATTGCTCTTAAAACTTTTCAAACAGTGATTGGTACTTACTTTTTTAAATTAACAAATAAGTAAGAGTATCAGTGTCTTAGAGAAATTAGTGATCAAAGTTAGTCAATATGTTCTTAATTATTATTCTTAGCATACTTCATAAATTTATTTTTAAAGATTAGATACAGTGCAACTTATGTATTCTTTGGTATCTTTTCCATTGATTTGGTGGAACTAGGATCACAATCTATTTCTCCTAAGTATATTTACTATTTACTAACATATTAC
>NW_011921559.1:0-2717 GCF_000151845.1 Pteropus vampyrus
CATCTAGGGCCCTCGATCTGATGCTGAGTCCAGGTCCCTTGGTCTGGGGTGTACATCGGTGGTGTCCAGGATCCAGGATCCAGTCTGGCTATGGCATCCCCTGTCTGACAACCAATACTCACTGTTTTCAATGCAAACAGGATCTCCAAGTCAGGGTGCAGTGAAGATGGAGAACGTATTCATGGAAAACACTAATTTGTGATGCAGCATGGTTGTGATAACAGATCAGTTTTGGAGCAGTTTAGTATGTAGTGCTATAGGCTAATTATGAAGCATCGGGGCAAGGAGGGCTTACAGTGAGGATACTCTGGGGCCCGTTCTCTCTTCAGTTGGAAAGCTGTTCTCTGCTGCTCTACAAACTGTTGAATTTAAGAGCTCTGCTCAGTCTAGTCCTCAGAAGGCAGTTCGGTGCTGAAGGCAGGCAGGTCAGTGAAAGCTTCTCCTCGAAGGTTGGTTTGCATGAGAAATCCCTGTGTAAAGATAGATGCTAATTTTAAGTGTGTGTGTGTGTGTGTGTGTGTGTGTGTGTGTGTGTGTGTAAGCACCTTCAGCCACCAGGAACTCTTCTTAGGTATTTCTTTTTCTGACCATATGTCCCTCATTCTGGCTTGTGAGGGGCAGTAGGGCTCCCGGTGTCATGGTCGAGGAGAGGTAAATTTATTATCTCCGTTCCATCCAGCATGTGAAGAGCAGAGAGAGGTTTTGAGAAAAAGGGTTAGGACAGATCTGAATGTGATCCGTCCATCTCAGCTTTAGCCAGCAGGTGGAGAGAAGAGGGAGAGACTGGGGAAGAAAGTAGTAGAGAATCGGGGGAAAAAATCTGTCCCAGTACAACCAAGTGTGTGAAGGGAAGACCAGGTCTTCAGGGAAGGTCGAGAGGAGCATCCTGGGGGTGAAATCTCTATCCTGATTTTAGCCGATGTGTGAGGGCCAAAGCAGTGGCCTGGTAAAAGGGGCCAGGATAGATGGAGGCAACTTGTCCACCTGGTTCCAGCCAGTGTGTGAGAAGCAGAGCGGGTGCCCGGTGTGAATGCAAGAAATGTCTGAAGTTGTAGAGAATATTTATAGGAGTTAAATTGAGCAGGAACCATTACAAATGGCGGTTGTCTAAGCACGAGAACAGAAGTGTTAGCAGGAGTAACACAATTAGACAGCTGACAATTATTACAAGATACATTAAATTGATTAGTATTATTATCTACGGTAATATTGAAATTTCCTAACAATAATATATATGGGACATTAACACAAGTTCTAAGGGCATATGAGAATCTTTCTCCTGAACCACTACTGTGTGAATTGGTCCGAGATTCATTAGTCATGCTAATACTCATTGTCACAAGTCCGGCAGCCAGTTTCCAAATACGAGTCTGCCAAACACCAGAGCTTGTTTTCCAGAGTCCAGCAGATAAAGCAGTCCCAGTGTCATAAGGTCGAGAGAAGTCCCAAACAGTTTTATTAAATCCTGTTACCCGGTACAAAGTGACATTCTCTTGATGACAACGATGCCACCATACCGAATCTTTTTGCACATGCCTCTTCGAGTGACAAAGTTAATCTCGATGTTCATTTTCGTCATGCCGCACCAGTCGTTCAGGCAACCAGCGTGCTCCGTCAGCTCCCTGCGGAAAAACACAAACATGCCCTCACCCCCATATTAATACAGGATCTGGTACTGCGGGTTGGGCAACGCCTCCAATTGCTACAAGTGGAGCTGAATCTTCATCAGACGAATGATATCTAGCGGCCTCCTCCTCCTCATCAGTAAAAATGGAGTCGAAAGGAGGGGGAGGCATGGGAGGGGCAGAAGGGACAACCCCAGCAGTCTCAGATTCGTCATACTCGTGAACAATTTCTAAGTACAGGTGACGTATTCTTTAATCTGATCTCTTTCATGCCTAGGGTCTAAAGAATGTCTATTCAAAGTCCAAAGCCCAAAAGTATCTGCCGGAACCTTAGTAGGTCCGTGGGCATCATAGTAATCCTGTAACTTTTGACCCACTCTTAACCATGTCTCTAAATCGATTGTCCCTTCCTCAGGAAACCAGGGACAAACATCTATAAATTGCAAGAACTTCATTAACTGTCGCTGACCTACTTTAGCTCCTCTAACTCTAAGCATATTCTTAAGCATATGTACAAATAGCAGTCGACTATTTCCTTGGCCCATTATATTTTCTCTCTCAGTTTCTATATTACAAAAGCTCCTGCGTACTCACCTTCACCGCCCATGGCTTCTTTGGCCAATCTCGAGTGCACTCGTCTTGCGGTGGGTCCTTGCTATTTGTCCCCCGTTTGGTCTCTGTTCGGGTGCCACTTGTCGGAAACCAGCCGACCAAGTCAAACCAGGTACCTGAATGAGGGAGTGAGGACTGAGAAAAAAGAGAAGACAGACAGGGTGCAGGAGGGAGAACAGATCTCACAACTGTCTCTCCGAGTTTATTTCTTAGGCTCCTTTTTATACATAATCTGTTCCTTTGTGTATCCCAAGATAACATAATTAAAGTAACATCCTGAAGATCAAGGTACAATCGACACTTCCTTTGACACTCCTTTCGACACTCCCTTTTTCTATACTTATTCTTCTTCTTCCTGGAATTCCACAGAACCAGCCTTTCACCTTTTTTATGCAAGCCTCCTGAGATAATCCATGCACTCTTTTGAATTTTGGGAGCTTTAGCTCCCTACACTTTTCTTTTCTTCTCACTTTGGTAGGA
>NW_011921560.1:0-1566 GCF_000151845.1 Pteropus vampyrus
CGAAGGGAAGGGCAGAGGGCGCGGAGCTGTTTCTCGCATCTCCTTGCGCTTGAAATTACGAAATGACGTCTCATTAGTCGTGAGACAGGAAATTTCAAAGCTCGGGCCCGGGAGATTGCGACATCGCGACATCGGAATGCTCATCCATCTTCGAACGTTCCGCGGGGAGGTTCAGAGACACTCAAGGAATGAGGGTTCTGTTTTTCTTTTAATTGGAGGGTTAATCTGAGAAATCGCCGTTGGTTCTATGCAAACATCATGTTCGAGAGCGGAGAGAAGCAGAGAGTTTCTGTGCTCTCCTGGCTGACAGGGGAAGGAGCCTTTCCCGCACAGCTGTCTCTCCTCCGCTCAGTCTGGAGACGTCTCCCGGGGGCCTGTGGTCCCCGAGGCCACCTCCCTGCCGTGCAGCGCGTCGCCTGTGAGGACGCTGGTGTCTGTCTGCACAGCGTCAGCACCGGGTGACGGGCCCCCCGCAGGCGGAGCGGCACCTCGGGCGGCGTGTCCTTCGCAGGGCACAAGCGTCCGAGGAGCGACGTGCTCGGGCATTTCCAGCCCGCGGACAGCAAGTCCGAGCAGCACAGACTCATGGCACCGGGTGGCTCAGAGCTCGGACCGTTCGTCGCCTCCCGCTTAGACGTGTCTCTGAGTTAAGGGAAACCGTTATGTGTTGAATCCGCGGGAGCTTAAGGGCTCATAAAGCTGGGGAAAAACAGACTTGGGGTTTAAGAGGGTGGATTTTGCAAATGCGTTTTCTTTTTCCATCCAAATCCCAATGAAGAGGTACAAAGTGAAAAGAATCTCCCCATGCGGGAAGGGGAGCCGGAGACGGGGTAAGTTACAGGCAGAGGGGATACTAAAACGGGTAAGGGACACGGAAGCGGAGGACGCAGGGGACAGACGGGACAGCGCCAGGCGTGAGGGCGCAGGGGACGTGAGGGGGCCCCCGGCAGCGACGGCGCGGAGCTGGGGAGCGAGGGAGGGCGTCAGGCGGGACGTTCGATGTCAGTTCGGTGACAAGGCATTTGTGCCCGGCGGTCCTGTTCCCAGACCCTCCCCGCTCCCGCGGGACAGACCGACACTCGGGTACTTACTTCTCTGCGGACAAACCGGAAAGCTGTCCCTCCAGACACCTGACGAAGGACACCCACGCCCGGGCCCCGCTCTCGAATGGGAGCGGACAAGCGAGGATGGGCCGCCGTGGGAGGAGGACGGTGAGAGGAATCGTACAGACTCCGACGAGCAGAAGCAGAGAAAAAAAATTAATCCTGGAAGAAAGAGAAACTGTGATGAGCAGATGACAGCTAGAACCTCAGACAGATCTATCGATCGGACAAGGTTATTGGACTGCGGCCTCGGCTGGGATGGTGTAACCGGAAACAGTCGTCCTCCCCCGGGCAACAGCTAAACATCTGGACAGACAGATGAAACCGACCTCGGACGTGAGACATCCGGCACCACGGGGGCCGATGCCGCGGGCGGCCCCAGAGCACCGCCGGGCTGCGGGACGGGCCTGTGGCGGGCTTGTCCAGGTGGCGCCAGATGGCCTGAGTCCGGGAGACGGAGCGG
>NW_011921561.1:0-2713 GCF_000151845.1 Pteropus vampyrus
CCTCTTGCAGGGGTCAGGGCCGCCCCACAGACAGCGTACCCGGGGATGCTTGGCCCTCCGTCCATGGCGGCCGTCACCCGCTGGAAAGAGTCAGTTGGGAGACAGCTGTGGGTCTGAATTCGGCCTCCGTGCCTTAGGAGCTTTGCGATCAGCTCTTTGAGCCTTTCATTTCTTCATTTTGAATGCGTCCCCGGGGACCATTACGACCATCCCAGGCCGAAAGGTGAGGGAGAGGGAGGTGTCTGCTTCCGTCCTGAAGTCTGATTTCCACTGCGGAAAGCGAGAAGGAGCCGAGGCCTGAGGAAAGTGCCCCGGGGCCTCCGGGATGAAAAGAGATCATGCTGAATTGTGGCTCTGGAACGCCCGGTATCCACACTGCGGGGAGGTGGAGGTGCTAGCAGCGGCCTGTCTTCTGTAGTAGACCAGGGGTCCACGCAGGTTTCCTTCGAAAATCCACCATATACATATATACGCATATAGGTATATGCGTATATATGTATATGGTAGCTTTGGCGAAAAGCTCTCTGGTGACGTCCATTTTGAGCCAGAATCGGAGACTTCCGAGAAAAGGCTCACTTGCGGCAAATGCACAGCCCTCCCGGGGCCTTGGGGCTCTGTGGGCCATGCCCGGTCATCTGCGGGTACTGGGGTGGCGAAGTTGGAGGATCACTCACTGACACTTTGAGCTCCTAGAGGTACGAACTACTTGTCATTCGTCTCTGCATCCTCTTGCAGGGGTCAGGGCCGCCCACAGACAGCGTACCCTGGGATGCTTTGGCCCCTCCGTCCATGGCGGCCGTCACCCGCTGGAAAGAGTTCAGTTGGGAGACACTGCAGACAGCTGTGGGTCTGAATTCGGCCTCCGTGCCTTAGGAACTTTGCGATCAGCTCTTTGAGCATTTCATTTCTTCATTTTGAATGCGTTCACGGGGACCATTACGACCATCCCAGGCTGAAAGGTGAGGGAGAGGGAGGTGTCTGCTTCCGTCCTGAAGTCTGATTTCCACTGCGGAAAGCGGGAAGGAGCCGAGGCCTGAGGAAGGAGGCCCGGGGCCTCCGGAATAAAAAGAGATCATGCTGAATTGTGGCTCTGGAACGCCCGGTGTCCACAGTGCGGGGAGGTGGAGGTGCTAGCAGCGGCCTGTCTTCTGTGATAGACCAGGGGTCCACGCAGGTTTCCTTCGAAAATCCACCATATACATATATATGCATATAGATGAATATATATATGCATATATATGTATATGGTAGCTTTGGCGAAAAGCTCTCTGGTGACATCCATTTTGAGCCAGAATCGCAGACTTCTGAGAAAAGGCTCACTTGCGGCAAATGCACAGCCCTCCCGGGGCCTTGGGGTTCTGTGGGCCATGCCCGGTCATCTGCGGGTACTGGGGTGGCGAAGTTGGAGGAGCACTCAGTGACAATTTGAGCTCCTAGAGGTACAAACTACGTGTCATTCGTCTCTGCATCCTCTTGCAGGGTTCAGGGCCGCGCACAGACAGCGTACCCGGGGATGCTTTGTCCCCTCCGTCCATGGCGGCCGTCACCCGCTGGAAAGAGTTCAGTTGGGAGACACTGCAGACAGCTGTGGGTCGGAATTCGGCCTCCGTGCCTTAGGAGCTTTGCGATCAGCTCTTTGAGCCTTTCATTTCTTCATTTTGAATGCGTCCCCGGGGACAATTACTACCATTCCAGGCTGAAAGGTGAGGGAGAGGGAGGTGTCTGCTTCCGTCCTTAAGTCTGATTTCCACTGCGGAAAGCGGGAAGGAGCCGAGGCCTGAGGAAGGAGCCCCGGGGCCTCCGGGATGAAAAGAGATCATGCTGATTTGCGGCTCTGGAACGCTTGGTGTCCACACTGCGGGGAGGTGGAGGTGGTAGCAGCGGCCTGTCTTCTGTGGTAGACCAGGGGTCCACGCAGGTTTCCTTCCAAAATCTACCATATACATATATATATGCATATATATGTATATGGTAGCTTTGGCGAAAACCTCTCTGGTGACGTCCATTTTGAGCCAAAATCGCAGACTTCCGAGAAAAGGCTCACTTGCGGCAATGCACAGCCCTCCCGGGGCCTTGGGGCTCTGTGGGCCATGCCCGGTCTTCTCGGGTACTGGGGTGGCGAAGTTGGAGGAGCACTCACTGACACTATGAGCTCCTAGAGGTACAAACTCCGTGTCATTCGTCTCTGCATCCTCTTGCAGGGGTCAGGGCCGCCCACAGACAGCGTACCCGGGGATGCTTTGGCCCCTCCGTCCATGGCGGCCGTCACCCGCTGGAAAGAGTTCAGTTGGGAGACCCTGCAGACAGCTGTGGGTCTGAATTCGGCCTCCGTGCCTTATGAGCTTTGGAATCAGCTCTTTGAGCCTTTCATTTCTTCATTTTGAATGCATACCCGGGGACCATTACGACCATCTCCAGGCTGAAAGGTGAGGGCGAGGGAGGTGTCTGCTTCCGTACTGAAGTCTGATTTCCACTGCGGAAAGCGGGAAGGAGCCGAGGCCTTAGGAAGGAGCCGCGGGGCCTCTGAGATGAAAAGAGATCATGCTGAATTGTGGCTCTGGAACGCCCGGTGTCCACACTGCGGGGAGGTGGAGGTGCGAGGAGCGGTCTGTCTTCTGTGGTAGAGCTGGCTCCACGCAGGTTTCCTTCGAAAATCCACCGTATGCATATATATGCATATAGATGACATATATATGCCTATATATGTATATGG
>NW_011921562.1:0-2707 GCF_000151845.1 Pteropus vampyrus
GGAAAATAGGCTAACAATCAATGGTGTTATAAGGGATAACTGAAGTAAGTGTGGACAGCTTGCATCTCCTGCAATAAGGGAAACCCAAAATAGGTCCTAAAATGGTTGCATTTTCAAGAAATTTAAAAACACTAAAGAAGATTAAAAAGCAATAGTTAGAACATGAGAGGAAAATCTGAAGAATATATACATTCTAATATGAAAATCCAAAGAGAAAGCAGCTGGCATTATAAAATATCAAAGAAAAATGAACTAAAATAGAGATTTATATGTAAGCTCGAGTAGATAATTAGAAGCTATTGTTGATCTTAGATCAGTGGATAGTGGAAGAAATGCCACATGAGATACAGAACAATACAATTTGAAAAAAAGAAAGCAATACTTTAATAACTGATTTTGCAAAAGTATCAATGTAATGTTTTTCTTTTTTTTCTCTTCCTTTCTTCTCTCTTTTTTTAATTAAAGAAAGGTAGATGAGGTAAAAGAGTTCAAATATATGGTGACAGAAATTAATCTATGGGCAGTGAACACAGAATACAATGTATATATATACCTTACTGTTGAATTGTGCACCTGAAACTTAATTCTCTGGATTTCATTAACCAGTATCACCATAATAAGAATAATAAATAAATAAATAAATAAATAAATAAATAAATAAATAAATGAAGTAAAAAAAAGAAAAGTGATTTAATCCACTGGTCCAGGAAACGTCTTAAAACACCACTTATGCTTATTTAGAAATTTCTAAATACTGATTATTTCTTGGGAGTGTCTCCCTAGGCATAAAAAGTTTGCTTTCCTGTGTGGAATCCAGTGGCTACCCAGTGACAGAAATAGCAAAGCTACCAGTTCCCAAGTGTAATTTCATCCTTCTAATCACCAAAATCGGTCAGGTGCGAACATCAGCCAATGGGAAAAGGATTAATTTTTTGAGCTTTCTCAAATTTGGGAGAAAGGTTTTTATTTAGCCTTATAACACTTAATTTCTATTCAGAGCTGTGAAGGTCAGGAAAAGATTCTCTTTTGCCCCCAGAATATATCTTCTTAATATATATAAATGATAGATAGATGATAGATAGATATAGTTAGATGATATAGGTAGACAGAGATAGAGATGCTAGAGATAGAGATAGAGATAGAGAGATGTGAATATATATATATATTATATATATATATAATTATATATAATTATATAATTATATATATATATATAATTTTAAAAGGATTTGTGAAAAGCATGACTGAAGATGATGAATTTTTTTTACCAAGCATTTGGTATTGAGAGCACTGTAAGGTTGCTATTTGCCATTATATCTCAAATGAAAAGAAAAATAAATTTTTGATGCCAATAAATGTTGGGTGCTTCTCTTTAAGTCATAGCACACCTGTTCTTTTCTTTTATGAAAAGAGAATGATAAATTTTACATGAAAAGGTAATAATAGAATAATAAGTCATTTTAAATTTTTTATCTACAATGATACTTAAATTTTCAATAGGAGAAAGAAAGGTGAGACTTAAATTCCTGTGTTGAAATACTAGATTTTAAGACTGATTTTTCATGATATTTTCAGGTGTAATGTACATTCTACTTTAAAAAAAAAACAAAAAACAAAACAAAAAAAAACAAACTTCTCATCACATAACATCTTATCAAAGCTTTACTGTCACCAGGAAGACTGGACATGTCTTATTATTTTAATTTCATAGAAGAGAAGGTTGAGGCACAGAGTCAGAATGCCAAAGGACGTGCAAATAAAGATTAAGATTTGCAGTCTCTACTACTGGGTTAAATGTGCCATCAGCTGTAGAATGCTCCCTCTGGCATTTATTTTAACATCCTCCCCAGTCATCTTTTTTAGCAGAATAATCTCTTTTTCCTCTTAAATAACTGCTTCAGAAAAACAGGTATAGTACTAGGGCAAACATAAAGAGAAATGAAACTTAATAATTTTTCACCTTAATAACTGATGTCTTGATTTTAAAGAAGTAACTAAATTAAGGATTTTAATAATCTAGTCACACATATTCCATTTTTCTTTTACTACCTGGACTATGTGAAAGCTAAGCATAAACCCAGTTTCTGACTAATTATTTACTATATAACAGGAACATGACATTTTTGAGGGAGGTGTGTGAGACCTTAATAATTTGCCAAATTCAAGAAAGTCATTAGTTGAAATGCAGTTCTTAGTATTCTCAATGAACCTTCTTCATTAGCTATGTTATGTGTCTCTGTTTGCAACTCAGCCTAGTACACACACGCACACACACACACACACACACACACACACATATATATATATATATATCTGCGTGTGTATGTATATGTATATGTATATATGTATATGTATATGTATATATGTATATGTATATGTATATGTATATATGTATATGTATATGTATATATGTATATGTATATGTATATATGTATAGGTATATGTATATATGTATATGTATTATATATACATAACATTTTAATTACCCATTCATATGTTGACAAACACAACTTATTTCTATGTCTTGGCTATTATGAATAATACTGCAAAACATGGGAGTATAGATATGTATGTGAATAGTGAGTTTTGATTGCGGACCCAATGATAGATACAAAGATCTTGCAGATAAACTAGTGCGCGCGCGTAAACACTTAAAGAGAATTAAGGTCGCACAGGAAGGTTATCCCATTATCTTTATCCGGCGGCC
>NW_011921563.1:0-976 GCF_000151845.1 Pteropus vampyrus
TTATATATATTAGACATCAACCCATTAATACATCTGATGAATTTTCAGGTTGAATATAGATTACAAAATAAAACACAGCAATTATATGTCCTACAATCAAAGCAATGAGCTTTCATGCTAGTAGTTCAGCTGACTGATGCTGGTTCCTACCTACATAAATTCCTTGCACAGTGCTGAAAAATTTTTTCCTAATATATGTAAGAAGTCATATATAGAGTGAATCTGATTTTTTCATGAATCTCATTTAAAAAATGGCTATTTAAATAAATTCAAAACAAAGCACGATGAATACTAAATGGTTTAAAAACCAGTGGTGCCACACAAAGCTCAATTAGAGGTGGTTCAGTCTACATCTCCAGTGACTCATACTTCCACCTAGGTCACCACAATTGCTTCAAGGGAGGTAATGAAGTCACTTTCCATGATGTTACACCTCGTCCTCTTGAAATAAGAGAAATTTCTCCCTGGATTCATTACAAGGAAAAGTTCTGAATCTCTTAACTGACTGACTTTTATCTTATAAAAAACACAAATCCCATAAATGTGGTTTCTCTCCTTATGTTATCTTTTGCATTGCTTGAAAATGCAAGGGCTACTTTTGAGCTTTCCTCTACGAAAGCAGGCTGTCATCGCAAGTTATTTATTACTACTACCTCTTTTTGCAGACTTACTTTCCTTACTTTGCCCAAATTTCCCCATATATGTTAGAGGTCTTTCAGTACATATGTGCCAATATAAATCTTTTTAAATGATTTCTATCGAAGATAGATAGGAATGTTCATATGCTCCAAATATTAAACATAAAAAACTTCTAAATTAAACTCCAATTTTTTAAGGATAGCAATTACGCAATTCACATTTGAAAATAAAGCATATTAAAATTTATTCACAAAAACTTACCTGACATTTTGAGATTCCAATTAATCCTGAAAAGTAAAAACATTTTCATACATTATATACATTATATACTTACTTA
>NW_011921564.1:0-793 GCF_000151845.1 Pteropus vampyrus
CGGGCCTGCGGAAGGAAAGCAGGGGAACCAGCGCTCCGGTCACCTGACGTTTGTCCTTGGGTGGGACCAGGGACAGCTTGAAAGCCATGTGCTCACTGCAGTGACCTTTGAGCCTGACGCGCAGCATGAGATGGGTCGGTCAACGGGTCACTTTCGCAGAGCCCCTCCTGGGCGGGCGGCCAGTGGAAGGACCGCTTCCTGCCCCCAGTGACCCCGGGGGTGGCGGGACCGCACGCGCCCGCTGTTGGCTGTTCATTAGAGAGAGGAGCCCCCCGGCTCGGGGCGGGGGGCACGCAGAAGGCAGGTGGAGCCGCCTGGGTCCTTTTTCTTGGGAATTCAGCACTGGGGCGTGGAGTGTCTGGGTCAGGTCTGTATGACTCCTGGCTGTCGGGACAAGTAAGGTCAGGGCTGGACTGGGCCTGGGGAGACAGGGAGGGCAAAATGATAACGAGAGAGAGGAAGAGAGAGAGAGGGAGAAGGAGGAGGAAGAAAGGAGGAGGGGGAGGAGGGGGGAAGTTCCTCCACTTACTATGGCTTTGTAATGAACGTGAAATGAGAGATCAATTTTTATGTCGCGGGCTATTTACGTGGAATTTCTATTTAATCCAGGCGACTCTATTCGCGGGAAAGACCTCCAAGTTACCGAACTGCTATCTCGGCTTCTGTCCCTAAAAGACACTCGAGCGACTAACGGGCAGAATTGCGACGTTCTTATTTGAGAATCCGTGGCGCGGGAGAACCTACTCATCTTGGATTGTTGTGGGGCTGAGCGAGGGATAATCCCCGTATGTTG
>NW_011921565.1:0-1587 GCF_000151845.1 Pteropus vampyrus
AAAAGGCGTCCGGTGTCTGCGTGGTCACCCGCGTGCCACGGGCTCCTGTAAGGCGCCAACCTCGCGACCGGCATGACGAGTCTGGGAACGCTGTTTCTGTGACTCACCTGTAAACCCCAAATGGTTTCAAAAGCAAAAGGCTTTTCTAAAAGCGGCATAAAAACATCACTTTCTGAGCGATAGTGTGGCGGGGAGGGGAGGGGGGGGCAGGGGGAGAGTCGACAGGGATCGCGGACGAGAGGGTCTTCGCGGGCGGACGGGGCCAGGACAGTGGCAGGGGCTGGAGGTGGCACGTAGGCTGTCATTGAACATGGTGGCTGAGGACGGCGCTGGGACGGGCTGAGGTGAGGAGGAGCCTCCTTCTCCAAGACCAGAGGGAAAGGCGTGAGGACGTCGCCGGGTTTATTGGCAGAGTCTGCGCCCGCCCGGCGCTCTCTGGGAGGCCCGCGCACCTGCGGAAGGCCCCGGGCTGTGGGGCTTGTGACGAGAGCACCACCTGGAAGCGAAGTGAGTCACACCACCGAGTCACCGTGACACAGCAGGATTTCCCAATCACCCCGGGAGTCGGGGCGCTTGGAATGTGTTAGAATCATGGAGTGCCTGGGCCTATGACGCGGACCTACTCAGTGAGACATTCCAGAAGGGGACCTGATGGTCTTTGCGTGTAACGGGCGCCCCACGTGGTTCTTCCCCGCAGGGAGTTGGACCAGCACCGAAGGGCAGGACTCGGCCTGAAGCCGGGGGTGCCCAGCAGCTCTGGCCTCTCTGGGGGGCTGGTCAGAGCCATGCGTCCCACTCCAGACCCGAGAAATCACTGTCCACGCTTGAAATTTGATCCGTGAGTGAGTCACGGGCACGCGAAAGCTCGAGAAGCGTCATGAGAAGTCACCGCAGTTGCCGTGTGTCCACTGGCACAGAAACACGGCCGTCCCCGCTGGCGAGCCTACCAGCGGGACGAGAGAAAGTCCCATGGTGACCGGGGTGGTGAGGGCGGACAGGTGACGGGGTGGGTCAAGTGCTCGAACCCAGGGTCTAGCGTGGGAACAAGGCCGGGAAGCGGCAGGCGAGCCAGGAGTCTAAGAGAGCCTGAGGGGTCCGAGATTTGGATCGGGTCAAGAAGCCGGGGTGCGGGGGACAGAGGAAGAAAGAAGGAGGATGTGGTAGGTCCGTCCGTGTCCATCAGGTGGCCCGGGAGTGGCTGGTCACAGAGGAATGGAGACAACACGGCTCGGAGCGGAGGGACCAAGGTGTCCTGCTTGCGAGCCCTTCGTGGAGCAATTTGCTTGAGGAGGGGACCTGTGCTCGTTTGTTCAGCCACCACCCGCTACGTGTCCGTGTAGTTTGGGTGGGACGCGCCCTCACCAGGGATGGGCACATGACAGACGCGGCCACCTAGAGCGCTCTGTCCTCTGGTCACAGTGCTTGGTTCAGCACTGGGCACGTGACCCGGGCAGGACCCTCAGAATCCCCTGGTAAGTTGGGTCTATGAAAACGAGGGAGGAAGGAGCCCATTTTCTTTGGGGTGGTGGGGGACAAGGAGATGAGAGAAATGTGGGGTGAGGCGCCCCAATGACTGACTGCACCTGA
>NW_011921566.1:0-1590 GCF_000151845.1 Pteropus vampyrus
CCCTCGCAAGAGGGTTGTGTAGGTAAGACAGTGACACCAGGACCATCCATGCTGGCCGACGTCCAGGACAGACAGAGGGAAGATCTGGCCCCGAGTCGCGGGGAGGGGGCGGGCTGGAGGCCGAGCCCCAGGCTGTCGCCCAGAGCATACTGGAGCCCCGTGGGGTGGTGAGTTGGGAACGACGAGGGGCCTCAGGAGGAAAGAGGGGTGTCAGAGGGAGGTGTGCCACGAAGAACCAACTCGCCCGAGGCGGGCCTTTGCCCCCGGCTCCCCAAGCTGACGCGAGGCCCTGGAGCACATGCCGCGAGGCTGCTCCGGCCGGCTTTGGCCCCCAAGCCATGCAATGACATGGTTTGGGACGGGGGCCTGGGCCAGGCCACATCAATTCTGCCTTCTGGGAGGAGTAGAGACCACAGGAACTGGCCGGGCCTTCGGGAGGGCCTGGAGACCGGCCGGCACACGGCCAGTGCGTGACTGAGCCCCAGCGCACTCCGGACACGGACACCTCGGGCTGGTGTCCCCGGCTCAGAGGTGCACATCGTCACGCAGCAGCAGTCAGCGGCCGTGACCCCGGAGAGGACGGCCAGGACTCTGAGTCTGGACACCCCGCCCGCATGCTACACCGTGTCCCCTGAACAAACTGTAGCCCTGAGCGGCTAGCTCCCGGGGGTCCTGCGACTCCTTCGCGTTATCGAACCCGAGGGGGGTCTTGGAAAGCCTGAACTTGGAATGGGTGTCAGAGCGGGGTGGTCTTTGAGGGCTGGGTGCCCCCTGGCCACACCTCAGCCTAAAGCTCCTGCAGAAGGAGCCTCTGAACGGGCTTTCGTCCTTTCCGCCGGGGGCGCAGACCGCCGCCTGGGCCCTGCCTCCCTGTCGCGAGACCGGCCGGCCGCACAGCCTGCCCTCCCCTGCAAATACTGCGGGTCACCGAGACCCCGAGGCCAGGGCATGGGAGTTACGTGCCCAGGACCAAGGCCCCCGGCACCCAGGCAAGGCCGCCTTGGCAGGGTCACACCCGAGGGGGCAGGGGCTGCCTCCATGCCACTCCCCCTCCTGCTGCCAGCACTGCCCTGGGAGGCCGGGCCGCACCGCCCCGCCCCGTCCAGCCGCCCCGGCGCCCCTTCCACGTGCCCTGGGAGGCCTGTCCTCAGTCTCCCACTTCGCAGTCCCGGTGTGCGCTTCCAACTGCCCCGTCTCAGCAGAGCCCGCCAGGGAACCAGCCCCTCAGGCCAGGCAGACAAACCGGAACCCCCTCTGGCCATGGCTTCGGGAGGAGCTAAGCGAACGCCTTTCCTAAAGCCGCGGGTCGGAGGAAACCGTCCTCCGAGGGGGAGCCGGTGAAGGGGCGCCTCTCCCAACGGCGAGTGATGTGCTGTCAGCAACACACATGGCTGGCTGTCTGGGCCACCCTCCTGCCCACTCCACGGGTGGCCAGAGGGTGGGTGTCCACCATGGCAGCCCAGCCAGTCCCAGGGTGGCCTCCGCGGTCAGCACCAAACACATCGCAAACCGAGCTCTGCCCGCAGCCTGACCGGAGCGGAGGACACCTGACCTCTGGCAGGCGCCTCCCACAGGCTGTCATCTCCCTGC
>NW_011921567.1:0-1488 GCF_000151845.1 Pteropus vampyrus
TCACACGAGCGGCTTGTGCTTCTGCAGGTGTCTGACCGTCTGACCCCCTGCCTGGTACTGACACAAGGCTCGGTGCTGGGGCTCGCTGGCCCCGCCCCAGCCCGGCAACCCCGCCGTCAGGACCCCGATGCCGGCCCCCACACCCACCCCCTGGATATGCCCCTGGCGCCCAGGCACACGTGGCACAGCTTTGGGGACACCAGGCCCCTCGGCACCCTGCCCCCTCACTGGCTTTATCACCTCTAGGATTTGGGTCTGACCGGGCTCAGCCCTGTCCCCTCACGCCCGCCCGGTTTAAATGACATCTGTCTGACGAGGGCTCACGTGTCCTCTGTCCACTCGCTGCCCACCCAGTGAGAACCCCACCCCCCCAGAGTCTAACGGGGCCTCCAGCTTCCGCGCCCAGCACCGTTACACCATCACGAAGGCCGGAGTCATGTTCTCCTGAGCAAGTCAGGATCCTCTGAGCAGACCCTATGCTGCTGCTCCCCGTGGGCACGGTCACTGAAGGGCCTGTCCCCGCCAGGACCTCGGCCGGGACGGCCTCAGGCGACCCCTCGGTCCTGCCCTGGCCTTCTCCCTGGCCTGGCCTCCCTCCAGATGACGATTTTAATCGGGAACAGGAATTGCCCCGAGGGTGTCCAGGTGACGTTTCGAAGATGACCTGGAGCGTGGAGCACTTGTCCAAATGTCGGATGCACTGAGAGAGGAGAGTTAATGGCCACCTCAGTTTCTGTTTTCGAGGCAGTGGGCAGTCCCCAGAGCTGGCCGGTCCTGTCTCCATCCAGGCACGGCCGCGGGCACCAAGCAGCCACCCCAGGGCAGCCACACCCTGTTCTGTACCTCGCTTGAGATTTCTGGCGCTGCCTGCGGCAGGTTGACTGGGAGCCCACACGCTCACTCAGTCCACTGGATGTCCAGCGTCTGTTTTGTCACACACAGAGCCATGTGATACCTGGACCGCAGCCAGGGCCCAGGGGACGGTTGGGCCGACCGGGCGGGAGGGCTCGAGGCTAGCAGCATCGCGCTGACCGATGTGGGACGTGGCTAGGTCTGCCATCTCCGACGGCCGAGGGTGCAGCGTGAGCTCCCACCCAGCGGAGAGGGTCCAGCGGGAAGGACTGAATGTGTGTCTCAGGGCGCCCACGGCAATGCAGCGGCGAGGACACGTGTCCACGCACCTCGGGATGTGAGGAGACAGGGGAACAGGGCACGTATGCTGTCAGCTGGCCGTTGGGCCCAGTGAACATCTCACACTTCCCCGTGGACATCAGCTGACCGTGAACGGCCCTGCGAAGGCCCGTGGTGGTGGAGTCCCCGAGCTCGCCGTGGGGAGCAGGTCCCTCTCGGAGGCACGATGCCTTTGCGTGCTGGGCAGCTCGTGAGTTTCCACTTACAGCCCACACGGTTCGATGTTGTGCTTTTAACGCACACTCACAGCTGGCTTCGGGGAGAATTCGTAGCTTATTCCTAGCGGATGATAAATGA
>NW_011921568.1:0-1208 GCF_000151845.1 Pteropus vampyrus
GTGACCGTGTACGACTGTGTCCCCATGTCCCCACCAGCCCCTGCCCCTGCCTCGACCACTCCTGACCGGGAGACCCTGCGTGTGTGTATCACCAGCCGAGTGTCTCCTGGAAACCTTTTATGGGCGTGTGTTTCTATTTTCAGTAAAATTCTACGTGCTGCGTGAAGCACGTTCATTACGGAGGAGGCACGCACCACAGGAAAAGTCTGCGATCGGGCGGAGATGCTGCGCCGCGGCGTGAAAAGCATCCGTGTCATCCCGCCGCGGAAAGCCTTTCAGCAAACGCGCTTCTTCCCGTGCACGGAGTTAGTCTCCACGTGAGCCCGGCGGCAGAGGCCAGACGTGTCGCACGCTTGGCCGCGGACCTGGTGAGGGCTGCGTCCTGGGACCCAGCCGGTGGCGAGATGCTAAGGAGAGAGTGTTTCAGGATCGGCCGCTCTGCCCCGCACACCTGTGCTCTTAAAATCTATCTTAATCCTACGTTCCTGATGCTCTGCCATCTGCCACATGCCTTCCCTCCCTCGGCATAAGTCAGGGGCTTGAGTTAATTTTCTGCCGCATTTGCCTCGTCTCCCCATTTGTCCCATATGTTCGTCACCGCGCACGTGCGGCCACCCTGCCCAGGCCTCTCAGCGCTCGTCCCGACTCCCTAGTTTTATTCCTTCCCCTTGGTCTACAAACTATGCTTTGTCGCCCTTATTAATCCCTCCATTGATATCACCTCAAGCTACTATTTTTCAAGAAAATTAGAGCAATGTTTGAAAGCCTCGTCATTTCACACGTGTGAAATAGGAAGAGACGTCTTCCAGCAGACCGAGCCTTCCCCGTGTTTACGTCTTAGCCGAGTCCCTCCTGACAAGACTGGGGTCTTTTCAAAAACCGGAACTTATCATTTCTCTCTGCAGAAAGTAGGACCACTGGGGGTAGCGCAGGAGCACCGCGCAGGCAGAGGGGCGTGGAGGGTCCCGATTCTGCCCGGGGGCGAGGGGCCTGCTCAGCTCCCGCAGACTCTAAGGGGACGTCAGTTAAGTGGCACCACAGGGAGACCCCCCCCATGCGACTGGCAGCGTTCCCCAGGTGCAGACGCACCTGCTCCCCGCCTAAGCCCCTCACGGTCTCGCCAGAGCCACCTCCTGTCACAGGTCCCTCGTTTAAACTGAAAGGGCCCCACGGGGGCAGCGATCGGTCGGCAGGCACGAGGGAGGTGA
>NW_011921569.1:0-1420 GCF_000151845.1 Pteropus vampyrus
TTGAGATGGGTTATGAATGAAAGTAATCAACTGGCAGCTGAGTCAGAAATATAATTAATTATGTTACTTATAAAAACATGTTATGGCCAATGCAAACCAGGGCTCTGACAAGATAGGTAGTTTATCCAAAAGGGAATCTAGGATCAAAATGTCATAACAGTTATAAAAACCATTGTAGAGAAACTAACAACTTTCATTAATTGCAAAAGAACATTTTTGTAGAATTGCATTTGAACTTAAAATTCATCTTGAACATATGGCTTTGTTAAATTATTGACATTGAAAATGCCTACATAACCTAAATGGGCTAGCTGCACCAATCTGGATGGTACAATAGAGTCACAAGAGTATTAATAAAATTAAATCTCTCTAGCTTTCTCCTATCACCAGTAGCGTTTGTTTCAAGGTCAGAGACAGAAAGGTTGATATTTTTTCTGTAGCATTTTAAGCATACATGAAAGAAATTTCTTAGAAATAGTAAAGTTGAAAACTGAATATTGATTATAATTTAAGGATATTTCCACCATTTTATAAATTATTGAACAATATCTTTAAGGAATTCATTGAACTAATAGAAAAATGTCTCCAGGTAGCATTTTTATTCCTAGTTCATTTTTGCTGTTCAATCAGTTTCTCCTCTATTCTGATGGACAACCAAAGTCTACTGTGTGGGACCCTTTTCGTAGGCCATGAAATGGTGCTACTTTGTGCTTTATTATTTTAGAGATTTTAGTGTTATAATCTTTTAATTTTATTTTTCCTTAATTACCACCTATTCCTACTGAATATCTGACTAAAAAGCAATCTAATGACCCATGCTCTGCCATGCCCATAATTACCCTTATGATTTTCTCACTGACCCTAGTATCAGGTACAGTGTCTCTGTTTCTTCAAAATGAACAATTTCTCTACCCTCCTACCTAGAAAGTTAAAGGCCATCTTCTGTATTTTGACATTTCAGGGAATATTAGTCCTAAATTACCAACCACTAATGTATCCAATTATTTTCCTACCCAAATATACAACTTCTTTCATATTCTGACCCTGGCCCACCTTACTGACTGATCCTCTAGAGTCTCAATTGTCATAATTTTATTTAATATTTAATTGAAAAAGAGTTACAATGCAGGTTACAATTGAGCATACAAAATACAGTAAAAATTTTCCATTCGTTATTTTGTTATTTTTCATACATGTTAACTGTGGAATTCTCAAGTCTTTTTTAATATAAAAGTTGCCTATTTCTTTCAGTTAGTAAATATTATTTTCTGACATCTGATAAACATGATAGATTGAATTTTAACTTCCAGTAATAAATACGAAACAAATTTTTTTCAAGAATTATTCTAAAATTGGGTTATTTATTTTAAAATTCTGTGAGTCTAGACTTTTCACAACTGGATTGTATTTCTAAATTAAA
>NW_011921570.1:0-2694 GCF_000151845.1 Pteropus vampyrus
GGAGAACCACTCGCAGGAGTCTTCATGGTCCCCAGTGGTGTCACTGTAGGAGCGCGTCATCCATGGACCAACATCACCCCCTTCCCTGGAGCAGACTTAGCAGCTGTTTCCCAGTGGCTGTGTAGCACCTCAGCCACTCACGGCCCATAAAGAGGGTTCCTCAGACCCCAGTTTTCCCCTTTGCTGCTCCCCACCCTGAATCCCACTCTGCATGCTCAGGTGTCGGGCCAGCTTTCTGTAGGTCAGTCCTCCTGGGCCTGGGTCCTCACCATCATCTCACATCTCAGTGCCTCATCCCCCAAATACACTGCCTGTCCTTCAGTCCTGAAGTTACAAGCCCGGGCGGGATGGGGACATCTCTCCTGTGACCCCTGGGAGAGCAGAGTCCATGCTATGGAAAAGGATCCACCTGCTGGGATGTTCCTGGGCTCTGATGAAGATGAAAGTTGGGACAAGCGCATCTTCCTTATTTCAGGGGGTAAAGGCACCTCCCCAGGCCCTGGTGTTGTCACATGAACAACTGGCTAACCTTTCTGTGTCATCACAGATTATTTTGGTTTTATTTTTCCTGAAAAATCAGAAATGTTGAATGAAAAATGGATAGTAAAACATGACCAGGAAGGGTTCAAAGCAAGGCTAAAAAGGCCCGAGTTTTTAAAAGACTTTTAATTGTTCAGAACAAAGGCCTGAGCAGCCTGAGGTTTTTGTCCCACTTCCCCATCTGTGTGTGTCACTGTGCGAGCACCACTGTGCCAGACTGAACAGTAATAGTCGGCCTCGTCCTCAGGCTGCAGCCCGGAGATGAGCAGAAGCCCTGCGTTGGCCGAGGCGTCTTTGGATCCAGAGAAGCGGCTGGGGACCCCGGAGCCCTGGTGTTTACTGGAGTCTGAGTAGTAGTACAGGAGATACCGGGGAGGGCTCCCTGGCTTCTGCTGGAACCAGTTAATGTAATAGTTGCCAACATTGAAGCCACTGCTCAGGGTGCAGGTGAGTCTGGCTGATGCTCCCAGAGATGCAGAGAGGGAGGGCGGCTGAGTCACCACAGGCTGGGAGAGGGAATCTGCAAACACAGACAATCATGGGTGATGGGAAAAAGACCTGCTTAAAATTTCTCAGGGCTCTGGACCAGTAGAGTTAAAAGAAATCCATGTGACTTTCCCAGGTCCCCGAGGCCTGTCCTTACCTGTGCACTGAGAGAGGAGCACGAGGAGGACGGGGGTCCAGGCCATGGTGCACGCAGCCCCTGAGCCCACAGTGGGGCTGGGCTGCCCCAGGCCTCCTTTTCTTCTCCACCCTCTGCCAGAGGAGGGGCTGTGCATGCAAATGTGTGTCCATCCAGTGACCGCCCCGCCCCTCCCTGAGCCCTGGAGCTCAGCTCAACCAAGACTGAGGAAGATGGAGGTTGGCTTCACCCCATGGGAGAGCCCTGGGAGGAAGCACCTGCTGACACCACATGACAGTCCTTGCTCAGGGGACTCTGCTAGATGTGGGAGGACACAGCTGATGAGTCCCATCAAGGAGCACAGAGAACAGTCTCAGGCCCAGGCTCCTTTGAGTGAATGGTCCTCACTCAGCAGTTATGTAGAGACCACAGTTCAGTCCCACAGCGCCCCCTCCTGTTGTCAGGACACGCACCTCCCCGTGGCCCAGAGTCCTGAGAGCCCAGCGGCTTTGTGCAATTCACTGTCACTGTCACTGCTTTGTGCAGTTCACGCATCCTTGGTCTGGTCCCTAGATGCTGCCATCCTGATACACTGTGTCGATATTGTAGTTTATTACTCCCAGACTAAGGTCCATGGGACTTGCAAACATGTACATATATAACTATTTAAGGTGTCAGAGCACTTAGAGTACATTCTAGGAGAAACTAAATGACCAAGGTGTGCATCAGGTCTGGGATCAGAGCCGAAGGGACAGCTGATGTTTAGAAAGGCTTGAAGGGGCTCTCCAGGGAAATGGTATAGTACAGAAGTTTCCAGGAAAACACTCAGTGGCATTTTCAAAAGACCATTCAGCAAATATTTCAGTCATGTCATGTGTGAGCTGTTTCATAGAGATTCCATTTGAATTAGTGCTTGGTAAAATAATAATAATAATGATGACCATGAGGATGGTAATAATAATAATAATAATAATAATAATAATAATAATAATAATAATGTCTTGGTCAGGCTTCACCTTTACCTGTGGAATGTGTAACACTATTTAGGAACTGACTTACAGTCTCACACTGTAGATTTCAGGATCTCTACT
This sequence comes from Pteropus vampyrus, assembly GCF_000151845.1. Classification (NCBI taxonomy): domain Eukaryota; kingdom Metazoa; phylum Chordata; class Mammalia; order Chiroptera; family Pteropodidae; genus Pteropus; species Pteropus vampyrus. The sequence continues at coordinate 2,254 of NW_011921570.1, forward strand.
TCACAGATTTCTTGTCAGGATTTTGTCTTAGGTGTCATACGATTGGCTTACATTTTAAATAAACATTTTCCCTAGCTTTCTCTCTTACACATTGCCTTATTTTACTAAAAAGCTAAATGTGAGATTGTGATGTGTTTGCAGATGGGGTGAATGTGTGAGTCGCATAAAGAAACCATCACGTCCTTTGGGAGCGAGACGACATCTGATGCCAGCTCCCAGGACACAGAAGAGGAAGGTGACGGTGATAGCACCCCCTGTGATCAGGATACTGTGAGGTGGGGCATTTGCATACCCAGATCTCCTGCAGACTTCTTGCTAAGAAGCCTGCCTTTGGAGAAGAGGGTAGAATAGACAGGAGAAACGTAATGAGAGAGGTGGATCCCCACCCTATGAGACCCTGACATCCTCCTGCCAGAGAAGTGAGGGGCCTCAGGGCCTCCC
>NW_011921571.1:0-1208 GCF_000151845.1 Pteropus vampyrus
CAACTAGTTCATTGTCCCATGTCCATGAGTCTCTGGTTGTCCTGTTCATTTGTGCCTTTAGGTTTATATCCCACATATAGTGATATCATGTGATTTTTAGCCTTTCCTGTCTGGCTTATTCGCTTAGTATGATTATTTCAAGGTCCATCCACGTTGTTGCAAATGGCAGTATTTCATCTCTTCGTATGGCTGAGTAATATTCCGTGTATATATGTACCATAGCTTCTTTAGCCAATCATCTGTTGTAGGACACTTCTGTTGTTTCCATGTCCTGGCCCCTGTGAATTGTGCTGCTATGAACAATGGTGTGCAAATATCTTTTCTGTTATGGGTTTCAAGTCTTTGGGGTAAATACCCAGTAGAAGGATTGCTGGACCATATGGTAGATCAATTCTTAGTGTTTTGAGGAACTTCCATACTGTTTTCCATAGTGGCTGTACCAATTTGTAGTCCCATCAGCAGTGTATGAGGGTTCCTATTTCTCCACATCCTTTCCAACATTTGTTATTACTTGTCCTATTAATTATAGCCATTCTAAAACGTGTAATAGATGGTATCTCATAGTGGTTTTGATTTGCATTTCCCTAATAGCAAACGATGTTGAGCATCTTTTCAAATAGTTGTTGGCCATTTGTATTATTGGACTTATTGATAAAATTAATTATATACACCAATTTCCCCAAATTAAATAATCCAATTTGATATATTCTATTAACATAGTCTGATTTTATTGACAAGAATTATATGTACGTAGGATCTACATTGAACATATTTTAACTGAAAATAACTTAAATTATTTTCCCTAGTAACTTCTGTTTCCATTTCTATCAGTAGCTATTCTAAACTTTTTTTTTCTTAAAGTCCATATTATACTCCTCTGTTCTTTATCTCTCTCTAGTAGTGACTTGTTCTTCTACTTAGCAGAGAAAATCAAGATCACAGAATAAAAATAGGTATGTAATACAGTCTTTATTTTCCCCAACATATATAAAATGTTATTCAGTTTATAAAAGATTGACATATATTTATATTATATCTATTATATGTAATCTATAAATATATGTCCTAGTCCCAATAATAATTAGTTGTGTCATTTTTGTTTTAGTTATGTCCCTTGCTGGGTTTATAGCAGACTTGTGTGTGTGCACACGTGTGAGCACTACTCAATTTGAATCTTGATTTTTTTTAGTAGTTGAATTTAACACATC
>NW_011921572.1:0-1417 GCF_000151845.1 Pteropus vampyrus
TTTATTTTAGAGATGCTTTAAAAATGCCGAAAACTAAGAGAATCTTAGGCCTCAGGAGGTTAAAGTCATATATAGTCCATTATATTGCTCCCTCACCCAAATGAAGTCTCTAGAAGGAAGTCAAAAATTTCTTTAAGCAATTCTTTTCAGTTGTAAAACTTTATTTTGTAAATATTCTTAATCCCTCATAATGCTTTAAAGTCTATTTACTCACTTTAGTGAAAAAGAAGAAAAAAATCATTCAATAAAAAGTTTTTATTGAATTTATTTTTCTGCTTCCTTTAATCTTTATTCTCATTCAATTTTCCAGTCCTTTGATGGTCTTCGTGATTGTTATGTGAAGACATAAGCTCTTGTCAGAACTAATCACAATACGTTACAGCAATGTCTGATAACTTAGAAGTACAATTTCTTTTTAAATAAATCATCAGGTAACTGACTTGATCTATTTTATAGCTACCGATTCCTAGGTTCTTTTAAAAAAATCACACTTAAAGCTAATAATTCCTTATTTTGGACTTAGGCAGTTCACTTTTCCTAAGTGTGCCAAGACACTCTTGTATCTGTCTTCATTTGGTTTATTTTTATTAGTTTCTAAGCTTATAATTCAAAGATGAAGTAATTATTATCCTTTGTTTACATATTAAGATCACCCAGAGTTATCTATAGTCAAATAAAGCCATAGTTTTTAGAATGAAATACCTGGGCACCAGTTATTTCACTGTCTGTAACTGTCAGAGCAGCCCCTGTGAGTACACACACTCCCGTTCCTTCACATTTTAATATACAGTTTTCTAGAGTCATATGACCAGACTCCACCACCACAATACCATCAACGGTCCCTTGTTGTATCAAAGATAGATTCATTAGTTTCACATTATCGGCTTTGGACACCACAAAACTGTCATGAGAAGGTTCAGAAGTAATCATGATTTCTTCTCTCTTTCCAACTCCTGATTCATAGGGACAAAGATACATAATTAAATCAGTAATCCCAAACTTGAAAGCCCTTTAGTCATTCAATAATACTTGCTATTACTAAGTTTTTCTTTTCACATATTTTTAATAAGTGATATATATAAATACTCAGTTGTTAACTAATTGGATACTTAACTGTAATGTAATCTTGTGTCCTTATTTGATGCCATGATGGAAGGCTGGATTTATAATCAATCTAAATATACTTATGGCACTTATTCAACATACTCATTCCACTGCATATTTCTCTAAATTATATAATCAGCAGTTATCTACAAAATGTCTAGGATACAAAAAGTATTTTACCATATCCTAGTTTCAAAACCATAAATTACCATACTAAAAAATGACTGACAGAGACTCTTGAATTAAGCTACAAGATTAATGTAATCATATCTATGCTTTGCTCTAGAGTAGTCAAAGCAATCATCTAAATTTA
>NW_011921573.1:0-1541 GCF_000151845.1 Pteropus vampyrus
TCAATTCTGGCTGAGCCGGACCTGCCTTGAGCGGTGGGTGGAGGGTGACATTCGGGGAGCTGAGAGTCCACGGGACAGGCGGCCCTTGAGATGGCCGGGAACACCCTGGGGGCCGCGTTAGGTGGTGGGGTGGTCTGCAGGGTGAGGGCAGGACAGAGGGAGCTCGGAGAGGGAAGAGGGCTGGGGACTGACTGCGCTCGGGGAAGGCGGCTGCACGGGGCAGAGGGGACCTGCCCGCCATAGCGCCCCCTCCAGAAGGAGGGGCAGGAAAATTGTAAATGGAGCAGAAAGACGGGCGGGCACGGGTGGTCAGAGGAGTCAGGAGGCGCGAAGGACACCCCCAGTCCACAGCTCCTGGGCTGCGAAGCGTGCGCCTTGCTCATCGGACAGCGCGGGCTGCAGGGCCCCGGCGCATGTGTCTTGCGACCGCCGAAGCCCGGGGCCTCGCGTCCCCGGAAACCGCCCGCACAGCGCCTCGGGGCCTCGGAAAGGAAGCCGCCAGCACGCGCTCGCTTCGCTTTTCACTCATATCAGCAGTGACCCGAGGACGCCCAGGGTGGGGACGGCGGGGGCAGGCGGCTGACCGACCCAGCTGCGTCCGCTCCTCTCGCCCGGGGCCCGCGCCTCGCCTCGCCCCTGCCGCGGCCTGGGGTGTGGGGTACAGTTCCGTGCGGTTTTAATCTCACTTCCCATTCGATTGGATTCAGTGCAGTTCAGACGACCTCTTTTCCGACCCATTTTTAGTTCAGTCTGACTCGGTTTCCGTTTACTCCAGTTCGGTTCCGAGTTCGCTTTCTGTTTCGCTCACTTGCGCGTCCATGGAGCGGCTACTGTGCTGGGGTCTCCGCGGGGCGCCCCCAGGAGCGGCATGGAAGCCGCTGGGCGGTGTGGGAGGGTCTCGCTTTGAGGCCAAAGCGAACCCTGGGGACAGCAGGGACAGCGTGGGGGCCACGTGACCGTGGCCCAGGAGCCGAGGCCCCGACGGAGTGCCGTGCCCGGCGCGGCCCCGAGCGCACGGCGCGCCCCGAGCGCATCCGCGGAGGCCGCGCGCGGGCAGGTGCCTGTGCGCCACAGCGCGCGTGTGCCGGTGGGAAACCCGAAGGCACGGGAAACCGCTTTTCTCGGCGCAGCCCTTTGCAGAGTCTCAGTGCTCTGTGTGCCTTCGGAGCTGCTCGGAAGGGACTGATACCGCGAAGGTTTCTAGAAATTTCCACTGGTTCCAGCGCACCCCGCGTTCCCAGCCTGTGGCCCGCAGGACGCTGCCAGCTCTCAGGAAAGCCCAGACGGGGTTTCTGGGTCCTGCCTGGCCCACGGCCAGCGAGCGTGGGGCCGAGCCTGAGCGCAGACGTAATCTGGACTGACCCATGCGGAGGGCAGACCCGCTCTCTGTCCGGGCCCCGCGCCCAGCCCAACGTCCAGGCCCTGCGCGCCCGGGAGCTGCCCTCTCTTGAGAACCCAGACGCCTTGGCTGGGGGGAGGGAATCATCAAAGGTAGAAACCAGTTCGCACCCTTTCCCGCTCCCCATATTTCCAGCTGCTCC
>NW_011921574.1:0-1405 GCF_000151845.1 Pteropus vampyrus
TCCTCCCAGGACTGCGGGCCATCCAGGCACCCCGGGACCCCACTGGCCTCCGTCAGCCCAGCCAGGCGCCGGCGCTCAGCCCACCGACCACCTCACTAGCAAGAACTCAGGAAACCGAGAACATTTGTGATTTTGTAAAAGCTCAGCCAACATTCAAAACGGGGCTGATTTTCCAGTGGAAAGTGTAACGTGAGCCCTTCCCACTCACCACAGACGCCACAGTGAGGCCGGCGCCGGGCTCAGCAGCCACGCCGGGCCAGCTCCCGCGCCCGCCAGCACGGTCTGGCCACGGCGCCGGCCCCCACCCTGCACACGCCTGGGCGCCCCCCAGGACACGGGGCTTGGCTGGGGACAGGGGGCAGGGCTGCGGGCCTCGGCGCACAGGGCAGGGCCGAGGCACTGTCCGGGCCCAGCCAGGACACGAGGGCCAGCTAGGGCTCTGTCACCCACCGTGGTGCTCCATAGCCTCGGCTCAAACCCAGGTGGCACCTGAACCCAGCCCTCGGCCAGATCGGGCCAGTCACTCAAGGCCCCTGCTGGCCTGTTGGGGGCGTAAGAGACCTGACCACAGATGCTGTGGCTTCAGATGGCCAGCCCCTGGGGAAGCCCAGCCCGGCACATGCCTGGTCCACTGAGGGCGCCCTCAGGCCATGACCCCTGGACCACGGGGCACTGGGCGTCTGAGTCGAGAGAGAGGCCAGAGCGGTGGTTCTTGCGCACACTCCTGGGGACACCGGGTGGGCTTGCCGGAGACTGCTTGTCCCTCGGGAGGCACCACCTCCCCACCCTGCCTCCACTCGAGCAGGAAAACACGAAACAATGGTTTCGGGCTTTGCAGCTCAGAGCTGCTGGAGGGCAGGGCCAACGTGCTTCACCGGTGTCCAGGGTAAAGCACACAAACAGTGGCCACTGAGCCCCCAGCGCTGGCTCTGGGCGGGCTCAGAGGGGTCCCAAGGCGGCCCCTGCCCCTGCCCAAGGATGCTAGCCCGGACAGCCAGCTGGGGTATTTGTTCTCACCCGCCCTGGATGCTGAGCTCCAGGTCCCTGAGGAAACGTGTCCTGGACGGCAGACCCCATGGTCTGGGCACACCCGAGCATCACAGCAGGGCCCCTGGGTACCTGGTGCTGAGGAGCTAGTGGGCAGGGCAGGTCCCAGCCACGGCGACAGCGCTCCGGGCCCTTCCCAGCCCTGCTCCCGCCCCGCCTCTGAGAATGGGGGATCTGCCCCTTGCCGTGCTGTGGGCGGCCCCTCGGACGCCTCGCCTGAGCTGGGGGTCCTGCCTGACCTGCAAACACTGCTCTGGGTCCAGAGGGCTTCGCAAGGCTGGTGGCAGCAGCTCCTGCCTCGCCACCTCATGCCGGGGGCCCAGGCCACGCCCTGTGCCCTGCGGCCCTGCTGGCCCCT
>NW_011921575.1:0-1572 GCF_000151845.1 Pteropus vampyrus
TGAGCATCTTTCACATGTCTGTGGGAAATTTGGTATATCTTTTTTGAGACAAATGCCTATTCAACTCATTATCTTATTTTTTTTATCAGGTTATTTGATTATGATATTGAGTTGTATAATTTATTTATATAGTTTGATATCACCTCCTTATTAGATGTATTATTTGCAAATATTTTCTCCCTTTTTATCGATTGTTTTCTTTGCTGTGCAGAAGCTTTTTAGTTTGATGAAGTCAAGGTGGCAATAATTTTTTTGTATATGACACCAAGAGTACAAGCTATAAAAGCAAAATTAGACAAGTGGGATTACATCAATGCCAAGTTTATCTGGATTTTAAGTCAATAGATATGTAAATTGTGAGTATTAACAATTCTTCACTAAATGAAGGCAGAAGTTAAATTCCAAAAGAGATGTGTGTGAGAGTGTATGTATGTGTATGTATGTATTTGTGAGTGGGAGTATGTGTGTCCATACTTGATTGCATGGTTGCCTGTAGTTGGAAAGGAAGGCTAAGGGAAGAAAATCATTCCATGAGGAAAAACAACAAGCACATTTCTGATTAAAAAAAAAAAACAACTTATATACAAAAAATTGGAATCATAAACAGAGAGAGCTTTTCGAAGGAAAGAACTTTTGATCTTCTGTCTTACTGCTAGACCAAAGGATAGTGCTGGAAATGTTACATGTTGAACTTGACCAGCACAGACACTCCTCCTTCTCCTGATAGTTCTGGACCACAGAGAGAACCATGGATACTCAAAGGGAGTAAGAGTAAATAAGCCCAGAAAATAGTCTCAAAAAAAGAATTTTAAATAATTTTTGGCAAAGGTGCCAAAAATGTACAATGTAGAAAGGAAAGTCTCTTCAATAAATGATGCTGGGAAAACTGGAAAGCCATCTGCAAAAGAATGAAACTAGATTGGTATCTATCACCATACCCAAAATTAACTCAAAATAATCAAATAATCAAAGACTTGAATATAAGACCTGAAACAATAAATTGCATAGAAGAAAACAGATACTAAATTCATAGATCTTGGATTTAGTGAGGATTTTATAAATTTGACCTCAAAGGCGAGGGAAGTAAAACTAAAAATAAATGAATGCAACTATATCAAACAAAAAAGCTTTTGCACCACATAAGAAACTATCAACAAAACAAAAAGGCAACAAACTAAATAGAAGAAGATATTTGCAAACCACACCTCCAATAAGGGCCTAATATCCAAAATATATAAAGAACTCATACAACTCAACAATCCAAAAAAAATCTAATTAAAAAATGGGCTGAGGACCTGAACAGGTACTTCTCCCAGGAAGACATAAAAATGGCCAACAGACATATGAAAAGATGCTCAACTTCACTAGCTATTAGGGAAATGCAAATCTCAACCACAGTGAGATACCATCTCACACCTGTTAGAATGGCTATCATCAGGAGGACAAATAGCTAGTGTTGGAGAGAGTAAAAAGGAACCCTCATACACTGCTGGTGGGAATGTAAATTGGTACAGCCACTATGGAAATCATCACAGTGATTCTTCAAAATACAGAATGGAATTACTGACCCAG
>NW_011921576.1:0-1056 GCF_000151845.1 Pteropus vampyrus
GAAAAACATGTATCAAAAACAGGAATAAAGAATGGTAACAACTACATTCCTATCAATAAGTACATTAAATAGAAAAGAATTAAGTGCTCCAACCAAAAGATAGAATGGCTGAAAGGATACAAAAACAAAAGCTCTACATATGATAAGGAAGGGGATGGAAAAAGATATTGCTTTAATGGACCTGGAAGGTATTTAAGTCAGACAGAGAAAGATAAATACTCTATGATTTCATTTATATGCTGAATCTAAGGAATACAAAGAGGAAACTAATCAAAAACAGACTCATAAATATGATAGACAATTTAGTGACGGACAGAGGGAAGGGGGGTTTGGGGGTTGGGAGAATGGGGTGAAGGGTTAAAGAAGTACAAATAAGTAGCTGATGGATGGTTACAAGGATGGGGAGCACAGCATAGGGAATGCAATTAGCATAAACACGGCTCGGTGGAGGGTCAGGGGAGGGAGGGAGCAACTAGGGGGATCATTTTATGAACTATATAGCTGTCTAACCAACGTACTGTATACTTGAAACTAATTAAAATAAATTAAGAAAGAGAATCCATAAATATCTTAGAAAACAAAATGAATGAGTTATTTTATGACTTTGGAGTTCTACTAAAACTTAAAATTTAAATGCCAGGAAAAAAAGAGTTTTAAAAATTTGATTACAGTCTTTTCCCAAAACTTTTAGAAATCTTCTACATGGTCAAAATAAATAAATAAATAAATGAGAGAGCAAGAGCGAGAGCGAGAGCGAGAGCGAGAGAGAGAGAGAGAGAGAGAAAGAGAGAGAGAGAAGTAAAGTCAAAAGATAAGACAAACTTGGAAAAAAATTATTTTCAACTCATCACAGGTAAAGGATTAATTTTGCTAGTATATAAAGAACTAGAAACTAAGAAAAAAGATCAAGTACTGATAGAAAAATATTTATTTCCAGACTGTTTACAGAAAAATATAAATCATTCTTACACAAAAGATATTCAACCTGAGTCATATAAAGAGAAATGCAAATTAAAAGTAAGGATAATGTATAGACAGAAATTTACTTTTTAAAAT
>NW_011921577.1:0-1617 GCF_000151845.1 Pteropus vampyrus
TTTATTTGCATCTTCTTTAATTTCTTTCAGCCAAGTGTCATTGTTTCCAATATACAGATCATTTACAACATTTGTCAGATTTATTAAGTATTTCACAATGTTGATGCCATTAGAAATTGAATTTTAAAATTTTCAATTTTTTGTTGTTAATTGCCAGAGTATAGAAATACAATTATGTTTGCGTCATGCAATGTGTCATGAGTTCTAGAGGCTATTTTATAGATTCCATTGGATTTTCTATCTACATAACCATGTCATCCGGGGAAAAAAGATAATTTTAATTCTTCCTTTCCAATCTGGATGGCTTTTATTTCTTCTTGTTTTATAGCACTGGCTTAGATGTTGAATAGAAGTAACCAAGACGGTTTCATTTTAGACAATCACTCACTGTGATGTAAACTGAATAAAGTAAAAAAGTCATATAACCATCTTGATAGATACAGAAAAGTATTTTTCTTTTTATCATGAACACCTATTGGCAAACTAGGAATAAATGGAAACTTATTTAATCTGATAAAAGTATGTACAAAATAAAAAAACTACTATAAGTATCAGATTTAATATTAAAATATTAAATGCTTTCCTTGCACTTGAGAATAAGAAAAGAAGGTATGCCAACTACTCATCTATTCAATAGATCTGATCAGGACAATAACCAAGAAAAAAATAGAAATTAGAAGGATTAGAAAGGGGGAAAATGTGTAATCAAGTGTAGATAATATGATTGTATACATAGAAAAATCTAAAAGAGTCAAAAATCATAAATGAGTTATGGGAATTAGTAAATAAATTTAATAAAGTTACTGGGTAAAATGTCAAATATAATTAAATATATTTCTCTATATATAAGTACTCTATGAATTTCTACATATAACCAATAAGCCATATGAAAATAAAATTAGAAAATAGTGCCATTTGCAATAGAATAAAAATTATAAATGTAGGGGGAAAATGTACAAGATTTCTACACTGAAAAATATAAAGCAGTATTAAGAAAAATTGAAGATAACCTGAACAAAATGAAGAGACATATTATGTTCATAGATTTAAAAAATCAATAATATAAAAACAACAGTTCTTCTTAAATTTATATATATATATTTAATTCAATTTTATTTAAAACCCCAAAAGACTTCTATTTTTTTGTTTGTAGAAATTGACAAGCTAATACAAATTTTTATGGAAAAATGAAGGACCAATAGTAACTAAGGCAATTTTGAAGATCTATGTTAGAAGACTTACATTGCCATCTATCAAGAATTATTATAAAGCCACAGTAATTAAGACAATGTGATATTGACATGGAGATTTGACACTAAAGATACAAAATATAAAGTCTACAAATAGCCTCGCACATTTATTATGGTGTCTTGGTTTATGACAAAACTAACAGGTCGTGGACTATACTTTTTTCAATAGATGATGCGTAGTGAACGGAACAACCACATGGAAAAAATAGAATTTGACTTCTACTGCACACAAAAATCCAATCTAAGTGACCGGTCAATCCTTATGACAAAAGTAGCAAAACGGTACAGCTTCTGTACATGACATGTGAGACGATCTTCATGACCTCAGAGTAGTACATATTTCTTAAAACAGACCATGCAAAAATAT
>NW_011921578.1:0-1305 GCF_000151845.1 Pteropus vampyrus
AAAATAGATAGCATATATAATAGAATTTCTTATAAATTCACAAGGAAATAGATAAAGATGCCTCTGAAAAAAAATAAAGCAAATATTATGAACAGATTATTTTTAGAGGAAACTAGAAAACACTTAGATGCTCAAAATGATTACATCATACTTACAAGCCCAATGTAAATTAAAACAAGATTTTACTTTGTACCTTTCAGATAAAGACTAGAAAGCTAGATAATGCCCGGTGTTGAGAATTCAGGGATAAAGGAACTCTGGTGAATGATTTTGGAGAGCAAATCTCTCTCTCCAAAGGTATGCAGAATAGAAAAGTTATAGTCTGCATAACCCCATGAATCTACTGCTTCATATTTGGCTCAAAGATATCCTCCCACAGTTCAGTAGGGGACATGCGGTGGTGTTCATTGCAGTGGTAGAATTTGGAGGCAACTAAGGAGTTCACCAATGGGAGAGCAGCTGGAGAAATGTGATGAATGGACACCATACACCACCATGCAGTGGTTAGATGTGATGGAGTCATCATACTGAAACCACCATGGTTGGATCTTAAAAACAGTTTTTAGTGAAAAAAAAAGGAAAAGAAAAGTAATAGAAGTAGATTTGAACACAATGAATTTACATAAATTAAAAGTACATGCATATCAAACAATGCAAATTTTTCAAAAGAACCTGTACAGAAAGATACACGTTAAACACACTAAAAAGGTTGTCTATGGGATCAGCAGCTTGGATCGAAGAAGACAAAAGAGACCAAATAGATCAATAAATTGATAATATATATTATATATTATTATACTATATATCAATAATGTATTTTATTATATATTATACACAAGGGCAGGAGAAAATAATGAATTCTGGCAGGATGAATAGAAAATATTTATCTTTCCTTTTGGTTGTCATTTTGGTTTTATGAGTCTACCTATGGGCCCCATGAGACTCCAATGCAGTTATTACATAAACCAGAAATTCTGCAGCAACTTGTCTTTTGGAACGTAGGTACTCTTATCATGACTCTTATTCATGTCTTTTATAAACACATCCAACCTCAGGTGTCAACCACAAAAGTGAGAAGACAAGAGAAGCGGGGTGAGGGTGGGCGGGGGAGAGACCTTTTTTTTACCTTTTTTCCATTTAAGAAAAGAGACTACTCCTACTTTCTTTGAGAATCCTCATGGATTTAATCAAACTAGATACCCCAACCTCACTCTGAGGATGATAACTTGCCTAGATTGCTCAGGTTAATATTCCAGAATAAAACTTATAACACCAATATAAAGTCCATGTCCTCATCCTCTTTCC
>NW_011921579.1:0-2683 GCF_000151845.1 Pteropus vampyrus
TCAGGCAGATAAACAGCAAAGGAAGTAGCCAGAAAACCAGTGGGGACTAACTGTCATAATTGGTCCCCTTCTTGTGCCCCCTCTTGGTACAGGCTCCAAACTATAGCCCCCAAGATATAGAGTTGAGGAAGCAACTGCACGGGAAGTTTGAAAATGGGTGGCTTTGGATTCCAGATGGAAGGCCACTCCTCCCTGCCGCTCTTGGCAGCCATTTAATCAGTCAAATGCATAACGCTACCCATCTTGGAGGAACTAAGTTAATTGAACTGCTAAAAAGAGACTATTATATTCCTGGACTAACCTCAAAGGCTCGGGATGTAAGTGCGCGATGCCCAATATGTGCACAAGTCAACTATTGCTCCACCGCAACAGGAGGCAGTGGCGTGCGACAGAAAGGACAAGCTCCTGGAGAACATTGGGAGGTAGACTTTGCAGAAGTTGCCCCTGGCACTTTCGGGTTTAAGTATCTTCTGGTTTTCATCGACACCTACTCTGGATGGACCGAGGCCTTCCCCACTAGAAAGGAGACTGCACAAGTAGTAGCTAAGAAATTACTCACAGAAATAGTACCTCGATTCGGTTTGCCCTTATCACTGGGGTCCGACGATGGCCCGGCATTCATTGCCCAAACAAGTCAAATGTTAGCTAAGGTATTAGGGATTAACTGGAAATTACATTGTATTTACAGACCTCAGAGTTCATGACAAGTAGAAAGGATGAATAGAACACTTAAGGAAACTTTAACTAAATTTAAGCTGGAAACTGGGGAGAATTGGGTGAGCCTTCTTCCTTTTGCTTTGTTATGGGCCCGGTGTACTCCATATATTATGGGAATTTCCCCTTATGAAATAATGTTTGGGAGACCTCCCCCTTTACTCCCTAAAATTGGAATTGAAAAGGTTACAATGAGTAATAATACAAGTCTCCTTAAGTCTCTACAGGCCTTGCAACAAACCCAAAATCAAGTCAAGGGCTTGATTAAAGCTGCTAGACCGACTCCGGGGACATCACGGCCTCACCCACATCATCCAGGTGATTGGGTGTGGATAAAGAAGATCCAGCCTGCTAGCTTAGAGCCCCGGTGGGATGGTCCGTTTCCAGTAACTCTAACCACACCAACAGCTGTCGAGGTTGCAGGGAAAAGACATTGGATTCACCATACCCGCTATAAGACAGCTCAACCTCCCCCGGAGACAGAGAAATGGAAGGCAACACTCACAGAGGATCCACTCAAGATAAGACTCTCACGGGGTTAATTATAATTGGGTTAATTGTTATCAATAATGTTTATAAGTTTGCTAATGACAGTAACTCAAATGCTACAAAGGATTGCTGGTTTTGTCTGAACCCTGCCCCACCTTATTATGTAGGACTTGGTGTCATTGCTAACCTTGGCACAGATCAAACTGCTATTAGGAATGTAACATCTCCGAATGTTACTATTTGCCCTTGAGGAACTAAAAACCCATCTGTAACTTGGGAAATTTACAAGGAAAGGAAACTTGTGTGTATACTAACACTTATAGAGTTGATAAATCTAGGTATAAGGAAAATTGTAAATCATCTATTTTAGTAAATAGCACCTCTTCTACTTATTTAGCGGCCCCTAGTGGCACTTGGTTTGCTTGTAATACTGGTTTAACTCCCTGTATTAATCTTAACTATTAGAAAAATAATACTGGATTTTGTGTGCTGGTTCATGTTATACCTCAGGTGTATATGATGAGCGGACAAGAAGGAAGACAAGCAATGGATTTGTAGGGAGGATATAACTATCCTCGGCGTAAGCGAGCAGTTCCACTACTTGTGCCGCTCCTAGTTGGCCTAGGAGTGGCAGGATCAGCTGCAATTGGGACTGCTGCTTTGGTTACAGGGAACCGAGGTATAGCCTGGCTCACAAAGCAGATTAATGACGATTTAAGCACTCTAGAGAAATCAATTAATCATCTTGAAACATCTCTTAATTCTTTAGCTGAAGTAGTACTGCAGAATAAAGAGGTTTAGACCTCTTATTTCTTAAGAAAGGAGGTTTGTGTGTAGCACTAGGAGAAACTTGCTGTTTTATGTTAATCATTCTGGAATTATTAGGGATAGTTTAGCATTAATTAGACAAAGAGTAAAAGACAGAAATGAGAAGTTAAAACAAGGAAGCAACTGAATGAATCTTGGTATGAATCTTGGTTTAATGGAAACTCTTGGTTAACCACGTTATTGTCAGCTATAGCAGGACCATTGATAATTCTGCTGTTATTACTGACCTTTGGGCCATGCTTGATCAAATGGGTTAAGAGTTTAATCCAATCCAATATAACTGGGGCAAAGATTTTAATTTTAGGAGCGTCAGCCCCGACTCATTGGCCAGAAATCCCGACTTCTGACTCGAAGATTGAGTCATTCTAAAGAAAACCAGTGGGGAATGTAATAGCCCGCTGAAATGTGAAAGGGTTAAAGAATAATTAAAACCTGAAACTGGACAAAAGAAGTCTATAACTTAGGCCTAGTTTCTGGAACCCCTAACCACATTCTGTTAATCATGAAACTTGTAACAATGAGCTCATACGCTAACTGCCAATTTTAGCCTGTGTAACCCTGCTTGCTTGCGTGGCATGAAAAATAATCAATTGTATATAACGCTGAAAGAGTTACTGTTTGGCCATCACCCATGAGAACACTGGCTATTGTC
>NW_011921580.1:0-982 GCF_000151845.1 Pteropus vampyrus
AGATGAACCCAAAGAGGTCCACAGCAAGACACATCATAATTAAAATGCTCAATGTCAAATAAAAAGAGAGAATCTTAAAAGCAGCAAGAGAAAAGTAATTATTTACCTCCAAGAGAGCACCCAGAAGACTAGCTACCAGCTGATTTCTCAACAGAAACTTGCCGGCCAGAAGGGATTGGCACAAAGTATTCAAAGTGATGAAAAGCAAGTATCTACAACCAAGATTACCTAGCAAAGCTATCATTTAGAATCGAAGGACAAAGAGGTTCCCAGACAAGAAAAAGCTAAAGGAGTTCATCACCTCTAATCCAGAATTACAGGAAATATTGGAGGGACTTCCTTAAGAAGAAAAAGCTGTGTCAAAAATATAAATAATAAAATCACAATAATTACATGTCTACCAACAAGTATTTCAAATGAAAAAGAATTAAATGCTCCAATCAAAAGATACGGTGGCTAAACAGATAAGAAAACAAGACTCTTACATATGCTGCCTACAAGAAACTCCCTTCAGATCAAAAGACACACAGACTGAAAGTAAAGAGATGGAAAAAGATGTTTCATGAAAATAGAAATGAACAAAAAACCTGGGTGGGGTAGCAAATCTTACACTAAAAAAAATAGACTTTAAAACAAAGGCTATATAACAAGAGACAAAGGACCCAGTAATCCCACTTCTGGGTATTTATCTGAAGAAATCCCAAATACTACTCCAAACCAAGGACATGTGCATCCATATGTTCACTGCAGCATTATTTACAATAGTCAAGATATGGATGCAACCTGGGTGTCCATCAATGGATGAATGGATAAAGATGAAGTGATACATATATATATAATGGAATATTATTCAGCCATAAAAACAAACAAAAAAAAGAATGAAATCTTCACATTGGCAACAACATGGATGGACCTAAGAGGGCACCGTGCTGAGTGGAATAAGTCAGATAGGGAAAGACAAATGCCATATGATTTCACTTAC
>NW_011921581.1:0-1247 GCF_000151845.1 Pteropus vampyrus
GGGCCCTTTCCAAAGAAATTATTTCATGTGTAGTTGTTGATTTGTTACTGGGAAGAAATGAGTTCAGGATCTTCCTACACCACCAAGATCCTCTTTTTAGTACTGTCAGATTTTTAATTATTTTGTAGTGTGTAAGCTTTTAATTCTTTTGTAGTGTGTAAACTTTTCATGAAAGGGTAAAAAGTCAAGAAACTTGACTTTCATGAAAAAATTAGAAATTAGTACAAACTTGAAGGGAAAGATATATCAAATGTCAATTCATTTCTCCATGATTTCTTTTTCTTTCACTTTAGCTCCTCAAATTCCTGCTGCCATGGTATCCGTGACTCTATTAGTTTTCCTTCTCATCTCAGCAAGTTGGCCAAAAAAATCTATGATGTTTCCTGTTCAGCCTTTATGTCCTGTCCTGAAAATTTGCAAATATCCAAAGTGAAAAAAGAAAAATTAATAGTAATGAGAGGCTTTCTTCACTGCATTTCCCTTCTTTTTGAGATTATGGCCCTTCTAATCCTGGCTTCCTGTCTGCTCCAAGATTTCTGTAACTGCTGTTTGCTTGTTTGTTTTAATTTTGACCAACTTTAACATTTTCTTGGCAAAAGAGTCTGTCTGATATAAGTTAATCATAGAAGGAAGCAGAAGACAGAAGGCAAGTCTGGGTTTGAATTTCCCATCTACAGTAATAGAGATGTTTACTTAGGCATTTTAAAGAATCTCTGTATATAAGTTTTCTTTCCTTGAATGGGGATAATAATGAGTGTTTATAAGATTCTTATGAGAATATATATATTCTCATATATATATATATGAGAATATGTACATATGCATATGTATATATATGAGAATATATATGTAAATATATATAGTAAATATATATATTTATCCATATAAATATATACATATATTTACTATATGGATAAATATATATGTATTTACTAGCAGAACACTTGGCATGTAATAATGAAGCATAAAATAGTGATTATTTTCCTTCTTTCTCTTGTTTTAGTCAAAATTCATATTTTTGACTGTTCATTGATCCATATTCATTGGATCATATGATGAATGTAATAGGTTTTGAATGATGACAGAGAATAAATAAATAGGCAAAAAATATGACATGCATGAATATATCTCAATAAAATATATTTCATTTTTATACTAAGAACCTGTCTAAATATTAAATTTTTAATTGATTTTTAGTATAATTTTTTATTATTACATATTTAGAATGATTTAACTTATTAAATATG
>NW_011921582.1:0-2676 GCF_000151845.1 Pteropus vampyrus
CGAGATACGGCTCACTTGCGGCAATTCACGGCCCTCCCGGCGCCTCGTTGGCTCTGAGGGCGATGCTCGGTCGTCTGCGGGTACGGGGGTAAGGAAGTTGCGGAAGCACTCACTGACACTTTGAGACCCTAGGGGTACAAACGACGTCTCATTCCTCTCTGTATCCTCGTGCAGAGCTCCAGGCCACCCACAGACAGCGTACCCAGGGATGCTTTGGCCCCTCCGTCCCTGGAGGCCGTCACCCGCCGGAAAGAGGTCAGTTGGGGGACACTGCAGACAGCTGTGGGTCTGATTTCGGCCTCCGTGCCTCTTGAGCTTTGCGATCACCTCTTTGAGCCTTTCATTTCTTCATTTTGAATGCGTACACGGGGACCATTACGACCATCCCAGGCAGAAAGGTGAGGGAGAGGGAGGTGTCTGCTTCCGTCCTGAAGTCTGCTTTCCAATGCGGAAAGCAGGAAGGAGCAGAGGCCTTAGGAAGGAGCCCCGGGGCCTCTGGGATGAAAAGAGATCCTGCTGAATTGTGGCTCTGGAACGCCCGGTGTCCACACTCCGGGGAGGTGGAGGTGCTGGGAGCGGCCTGCCTTCTCTGGTAGACCAGGGGTCCAGCCAGGTTTCCTTCGAAAATCCACCACATACATATATATGCATATAGATGAACATATATATGCATATATATGTATATGGTAGATCTGGCAAAAAGCTCTCTAGTTTCGTCCATTTTGAGCCGGACCTGCAGACTTCCGAGATACGGCTCACTTGCGGCAAATTCACGGCCCTCCCGGCGCCTCGGGGCTCTGAGAGCGATGCTCGGTCGTCTGCGGGTACGGGGGTACAGAATTTGCGGAAGCACTCACTGACACTTTGAGCCCCTAGAGGTACAAACGACGTCTCATTCCTCTCTGTATCCTCGTGCAGAGCTCCAGGCCACCCACAGACAGCGTACCCAGGGATGCTTTGGCCCCTCCGTCCCTGTTGGCCGTTTTTTTTGGCCTAATATGTGGTGTATCCTGTAAAATGTTCCATGTGCACTAGGGAAGAATGTATATTGTGCTGCTTTGGGGTGAAACTCTCTGTAAATTCCAATTAAATCCATCTGGTCTAGTGTGTCACTTAAGGCTGCTGGAAGATCTGTCCATTGGTGTCAATGTGGTGTTAAAGTCTCCTACTTTGAGTGTATTAGTGATGATCTCTCCGGAAAGCAGGAAGGAGCAGAGTCTTAGGAAGGAGCCCCGGGGCCTCTGGGATGAAAAGAGATCCTGCTGAATTGTGGCTCTGGAACGCCCGGTGTCACACTCCGGGGAGGTGGAGGTGCTGGGAGCGGCCTGCCTTCTCTGGTAGGCCAGGGGTCCAGCCAGGTTTCCTTCGAAAATCCACCATATACATATATATGCATATAGATGAACATATATATGCATATATATGTATATGGTAGATCTGGCAAAAAGCTCTCTAGTGACGTCCATTTTGAGCCGGAACTGCAGACTTCCGAGATAGGGCTCACTTGCGGCAAATTCACGGCCCTCCCGGCGCCTCGGGGCTCTGAGGGCGATGCTCGGTCGTCTGCGGGTACGGGGGTACGGAAGTTGCGGAAGCACTCACTGACACTTTGAGCCCCTAGAGGTACAAACGACGTCTCATTCCTCTCTGTATCCTCGTGCAGAGCTCCAGGCCACCCACAGACAGCGTACCCAGGGATGCTTTGGCCCCTCCTTCCCTGGAGGCCGTCACCGGCTGGAAAGAGGTCAGTTGGGGGACACTGCAGACAGCTGTGGGTCTGATTTCGGCCTCCGTGCCTCTTGAGCTTTTCGATCACCTCTTTGAGCCTTTCATTTCTTCATTTTGAATGCGTACACGGGGACCATTACGACCATCCCAGGCAGCAAGGTGAGGGAGAGGGAGGTGTCTGCTTCCGTCCTGAAGTCTGATTTCCAATGCGGAAAGCAGGAAGGAGCAGAGGCCTTAGGAAGGAGCCCCGGGGCCTCTGGGATGAAAAGAGATCCTGCTGAATTGTGGCTCTGGAACGCCCGGTGTCCACACTCCGGGGAGTTGGACGTGCTAGGAACGGCCTGTCTTATCTCAAACGTCTAAGGAAAATACAGCCTTTTGTTATAAAAATCACTATATATATATATATATATATATATATATATATATATATATATGTATATATATATATATATATACATATATACATATATGAATATAAATATAGAAAGAGTGAGAGAAATAGATAGATACATAGATAGATAGATAGGTAGATAGAGAGAGAGAGTGAGAGGGAGAGAGAAAGAGAGAGAGATAGAGATATAGAGATATCTATAGATTCAGATACAGATATAGATATAGATATATCTAGGGGAGCTCTGGCAAAAAGCACTCTACTGACGTCCATTTTGAGCCGGAACTGCAGACTTCCGAGATACGGCTCACTTGCGGCAAATTCACGGCCCTCTCGGCGCCTCGGGGCTCTGAGGGCGATGCTCGGTCGTCTGCGGGTACGGGGGTACGGGAAGTTGCGGAAGCACTCACTGACACTTTGAGCCTCTAGAGGTACAAACGACGTCTCATTCCTCTCTGTATCCTCGTGCAGAGCTCCAGGGCCACCCACAGACAGCGTACCCAGGGATGCTTTGGCCCCTCGGTCCCCTGGAGGCCCGTCACCCGCCGGAAAGA
>NW_011921583.1:0-1542 GCF_000151845.1 Pteropus vampyrus
TAAATGTGATGAGTATTTCATGTGGTCCATGTGAAGGCTGATGGGACATCCCTGCCTACAACAAAGTATTAGTCTCTGCTTACTGAAATATTCATGCCCACCATGTTTGGTGTCTTTCCCTCATAAATGGTATGAAAAGACCTCTTTTTTTTTTTTTTTTTTTTTACTTTCATTTGCTATACACTGGTTCAGTTGTCCAAAATTTCTGAGGAATGCCTGGAGAGCTTGTTTAAATTAGAGTCAGGAGGTCCACCCCAGAGAGTCTGCTTTGGGGTGCCACAGTGAAGCCTGGGAGTCCAGGTTGCTGGTAAGCCTGCAGGCTTTCCAAGGCAGCCTTGAATGACTTTGAACCGACAGGTAAGACTCCAAGCCCTCCACTCCTGCTTCAGCACAAGCAGCTCTACATGTGCCTGCTTTATTTGTTTTCTCTTCTGCCAAAGATTTGTTTGAATACAGATTTTCAGCACCTTAACAAGAATTGGTGCAGTATTTATCTAAGTTAACCGTGACCTTTTGATTCACACTGTTTTTCTTCAACAAGGTCATAAAAAACAATTGTATGGAAGCCCATTATCACATTATAACCACATTTACTCATTCAATGATTATTTATTGATCATTTTCTGTGTGCCAGGCACTGTGCTAGATACCAGAGATCCAACAGAGGACGAAAAAGATAAGACCTCTGCAGTCATCTTCCAGTACAAGAGAGGTGGAATGGGGGGAGAAAAGACAACATAAAAGTAAATAAAATTATTTCGTATTGCTATAAGTGCTAGAAGGAAAATAAGCAAGGTCCTGTGGGATAAAATCTCAGAAGAATCATAATTTAGACAAAGTGAGAGGAAATACCTCCTTATAGAGGTGACTTTCTGAGAGCTAAAGGAAAAAGAACCAGGCATGCTGGCTGCTATGAGCTTGGATAACGTAATGAAAAGTGGTCATGGAATTGCACAACTGGAAGTAACGATGAGCTGGAAGTTTGGACAACAGTCGTCAGAGATCATGGAGATGGTACAGGCTCTGGCAGTGGCAAGGTCTGTGTGAAACAGAGAACACTTCTATTCAATGTCAGGTGGTCAAGGAACCGAGAGTTTATTGGGTATCAGAGTGACTACACATACAGACAAGAGCGGGAATGAAAAAGCAAAATCGGAGCTACGAGCTAAAGTCCTCAGAGCGTAAAGTGGAACGATCAAGGCTAAAAGCAGATGACATCATGAAGAAGGGTCAAGGGAGGTTCAGCAGGACACATGTGCTTCACAGAAGCAGGCAGTTTGCCAGTGGAAATGTCCTGGAAGCAGCAGGGGAGTACAGGGAAATAGGCCCCGACCTCTGGCCTGTGGGACAAGTGGTTCAAGTAAGCAAAGTTTTGTCTACTCGAGAAATTGCAAGGGAAGAAGAGTCTTGGGGATCAGCCAGGTTTCATTTAGAGAAAGTCATGGCAATAAACATTCACGATGCCCCTGAGATGAAGAGGAGTTCAATGGTCAGAAGCGGAATGTCCAGAGGCGCAGTGAGCCAATTTTGCTTTTGTTATTG
>NW_011921584.1:0-2676 GCF_000151845.1 Pteropus vampyrus
CCTCCATCTCTCCGACTCTCTCTTTCGGGTTTATTTACAGAGGCATGCATTATTACAGTTAAATTTATGTCATTCGAAAAATCCCCCAATGGTCCTAATATTGATACGGGACATCACATTTAAAATTCTGCAACTTACAGCGGGAAATGATACGGGACATCTCTTGCAGCTTTCCTAGTTTATGGTTTACTTTTTTCTTTAGTAAACCTGATTACCTTTTCTTCCCTCCTTTCTGGGGGACAAAGGCCCTATCCCCCAAATCCACATAATGACCCTGAAACTGTTCACTCATCTCCTCTGGCTTTAGATAAGGATCATCGGACCACCATGAGGGAATGGCCCTAGTGAAAGAACGGTCCCTAGAGTTTGAGAACAGAGAGGAATTCAGGCCAAAGTTTTTTCATTCTTTCAGAAATGTATCAACCCAGCCTATTCTCCTTTCCTCATTTGTTTGGTAAAACAATAGTAGAAAGTCATTCCTAGATGATTTAGATAACAACATTGTATCTTCTTTTCCTTCTCAAGTGACAGGGGCAGGACTTCAGCAGAAACCCAAGATACCCGGCGTGAGTGAGGCAAAATGGGATACGGCTGCGTGAAACCTCAATAGACAGGGACGATGACCGTTCTAAGCAGGAAGCAGATACAGAAGAACAGACCTCCCATCCCTCAACATCGCTACTAAGAAGAAGCAGGTCCATGGCTCTTAGAAAAGAGTTAAGCAGGCAAGATAGACCGGGGCTTTAGGGTCTGCCTGCAAAGACACCGAGGTCGTCCTGTTGGAAGAAGGATCTGCCCATGCCCGCCCACAATTAAGCAAGCGAGAAGGCATTTTGGGGCTAAAGGTAACGCATAGCAGTAAACAAGAAGGCAGAAAATTGGATAGGGCTTTTAGCCAGTCAATCGCACCGTGCAATGAAGACCTCAACGACCTTCAACTCACCTGAACCCCATTATACCATGATCATAAGGCGACGCGTATGCCCAGAAGTTCATTAAGTCCATTATAACAGGCTGAATTCTGGGAAGGAACATGAGCAAAAAGCAAGTGATGAATCATGGTGTCCTGCCAGTCTTAATTGTCAATCAAGAATGCTCAGTGCTCTCAAAACGTGCCCACCTACAGCAAATAGTTAACAAAACCCCGAAAGATTGGTCGCCAGGCATTTTGAGCCACGGCTCTCTTACTCAAGCCAGCTTCCACATCTCCAAGCGTACTTTCCCTTCTAACAAAACTGGTCTTCTCTACAGTATTTGGTTATCTCGCTCTATCCATTGTTCCAGACATCAAGAATGGGATGACGTGCCGGGAGAGGATCCCGCACTCCGGTAACAGTGTCATCCTTTGTACCTCGTTCCTAATCAACGATTATAAAATACACTTAGTGTCCTGGTCTTCATAATCTAATATCATCTAGAAGGCATCCAAACTTGGGTGCTTTTTCTCCTTACACAGTAGCGATGTTTGTGAAAAGTTTATTCCAATTTTAATTTGTCTTCCATTCCTTGGTTATGACATTAGAGTTAAAGATGAAAGAGTCTCACGATTTCTCCATGGTAATCAACGGATGCTATCTTCTTTATAATCACCAAGTAATCGGAGCGTGTGTCAATGTCATTGTTTTCTATGATCGTTTACACAATGAATGTGCATCCAAAGAAACCTTTTTCCTCAATAAATTTTTATCAAGCAGGCTAAAAATATGGATAATTTTAACGGGAATTTTCTTGTCCATCTGTTAGTTGGCATGATTTCCTCCTAATGGTTTATATTTTCTGACTTGCCATGAATCCTTCAGCTTCTATATGTTATAGGTTGGGGTGTTGTTTGTGGGTTTGTTTAGATTTTAAGCCCTTTTATGTGTTTATCGGCCCTCTTGGAGCTACGTGAGGGCTTGTTGAGAATGACTTCGGAACGTCCTCTCTCTACGATTGGTCGACGACACAGACGTGCCCGGAAGAGAGCTCAAGCGCGAAAGCCTGAGAAGGATGATGTGACCCACTTAATCCAGTCGACACAGGGGCGTCTTTCTCCTGGCTCCTCCCCAACACACACAATTGCTTCCAGTAGTAATCACAAGAGATTGCTCTGACGGCATCCTCTGACTTGAAATATCAAGATTATTCTTTATTTCCTTTTGTCATGAACATGGGTCTGCTTCCTGATCTATTCTTTTCCATTGACAGAGTGTCAATCCCTGTTTTAGTTGGTAAATCGATAGCTTAGATGTTCGTATATCGTAGGGAAAGTCCGCTATCATGGTTATTCCCAAACGTGTTCACTTCCCTGTACTGAATAATCTGCTCACTCATGCAAACTTCTGTTGGCCTTCATGAGTATGTATGCACTGAATTCATAGACTTATTTGTTATTTCATACCTCATTCTTACAGGAGTATATAACGTCTTCTTTTGCGTGTTGAAGTTGTATCTATTCTTTTCGCAAATTTTCTCATGACTGACTTGCTTCTTCTATAGAGAGGTGCACTTAAGGCAGCGGTCCGATTGCCACCTGTAAGTAAGTTATATTGCATCAGAAATATGAAATGAAATTCGACAGGTTCACTCTACATGACACCAAGTCATGTGCTTCCAGTAGTCCCTACCCATTTTGTAAAACTTCATGCCGTATCTCTGGGCAATACCAACAGGCGACACGTTTGAATGATAACAATA
>NW_011921585.1:0-2675 GCF_000151845.1 Pteropus vampyrus
CCCTTAGAGTCAGTGGCTGTCCATACTCACGCTGCCCATGGACAGTGGGGCAGTTCCTCACACCGGGGAAGGAGGGGGAAGCACTGCCGCTCCCTACCCCAACAGAGGAAAAGATTTGCAGCAAGGTTGAGGGGGCCTGGGTCTGCACCAGTACAAATTTGAGTGCTGACTTGAGAGTGTCCTTGGGTAGGTGCTTGTAGGCTTGGTGAGCTTTCGAGGTTTATTGTGATGTTATCTCCCTCTTAACTGCCTTGAAACAGGGGCTGAGGAGCAACCACAGCACTGATAGATGACGATCAACATTGTCCTCACACCTCTGTCACCCTCTCAGCTGACCAGGAGCATGTGGGCCCTCCATGTGCCTTTCACACAATGACTACGCCACGGCCAGCTGTTACATGCAACTTCGGCTACCCTGGGCTATGTGACACTAAAGATATCTTCTCAAGATGGGCTGCGTGTGGGAGCTGTGTAGGCTCTAGCACTGCCAAGCATGGCCGTAGAAGCTGGCACTTTGTTGCCAGGTCACTGATAATCTTGTGCCTCGGTGCTGAGGGTCTGTCAGTAGTATGAACACAGGGACCCATGACTATGTTCATATTTTGTGTCATTCATCTCGGCACCACCTTCACATGGAGAGAGGAAATATTAAGCAGCCTCCACATACAGCTGGGGGTTACGACGAGTTAATTATGGAAAGTGTGCAGTGGTGGGGAGCTTCTTTTGAAAAGGAGATGCTTGTATTGTGTTGTGTGAGAGGGAAACTCTCCTGAGGACACACAGGCACTCATACACACACGAACATTCACAATCACACCACCCAATACTTATAAACACCACCCCAAAACTCAAACACATAAATTGCACTACCCACATATCATGGCTTCCAAGGACTCCAAATTTTCCAAGTTATTTCCTAGATTATCTGGTGCTTTCATTACATGCTTAACCCTCATCCCCAACATGATCATGAAATCAGGGGGACTACCAGACCAAACCGGCAAGAGAGTCCCCCCTCCTTCAGCATCCAGCTTTATCCTTAGCAAGTGAGTGATTAAACAATACGTACATTTTTCATTTGTTTTGTCGTCCACCTGCCAGAAGAGAAAGGAAAACACTGTGAGGATAGTATCCCCCTGAACACTGCTCGCCTAGGCTTTCTGTTCTCTTAACTTCAGGACACCAGTTGAGAAACAGTGTCTGAGTCAATGACCCCAAGAGAAAACCTACAGAATACCTGGGGGGAAAGCTTTGAGCACTTCATGGAAGCTGTCTCAAGTCCCTTTGAATTGGCAAGTACAAAATTCTTTTTTCAAGGAAGAAACTCTGATGCTCAGGACTCTTCTTGCCATTCTCCAGTGTGAAAGTGATGCTGTCCTTTTGGCAAGCCCTCTTGGATCATATATCAGGTGGCCACAGACTCTCACTCAACATTCTCCCAACTAAGAGAATGACTCTACCATCTAGCAGGTATGTGATCACATTTTTAGATCGCAATTTTATTGAAAAAAAAAAAGAAAGAAAGAAAGCAACATTTCCATTGCTGAGGGTGGAAGGCCTTCTTACCTTCGTAGTAGATGGGACCTCCTCATCCAGATCTTCTCTTCTTAGCTCCTCCACCACAGTGTACGACACCTCCTCCACCATGGTGTCGGGAAGCTCCTGCACCACAGTGTCAGGAACCTCTCCAACCATGGTGTCTGAGAGCTCCTGCAGTACGGTGTCAGACGGAGCTAGAGGCATACAGAGTCACTGTCAGATATTGGTGGTGCTGCTCAGGACTGTCTCAGAGAGCTCTGCTTTAGGTTGATATGGGGCTAGAGAATGTGGAAGTGGGTGGTGAACAGTATGGACTGAGAGCCTTCTGGGATATTCTCATTGGTGGATGAAAGAAAGCCAAGAAAGAGCCAGGCAAGAAAGAGAAACTAAAGCCTTTGACGGTCTAGCTCAAGGGAATCTAATCCATCAAATAGCATCTAAAATGCATGCTATGTTTCAATGACAGGATTCTAATTCCTCCTGCTCTTCTTAAAGCCTGGGTAAATTCTCACTTTCTCTAATGTTACATAACCATTTCAGCATCCACGCATTCATACATGATGCTAGTGTCTTCAGCATGTGTAATATTGGATATTTTACTTTTATTGTGATGGACTTTACATCCTATTGTGCTGCTTTTAATCATTTGTAACTATATCGGTCAATAGCATTGATTAAATTCACAATGCTGTGGACCCAGCCTTACTATCTAGACCCAAAACATTTCAAGGAATAAATCATTGTGCCTTCACAGTCTTTCCAACCCTTGTCATCTCTCCTTTCTGTTTCTAGGAATTGGGCTTTTTCAGAAAACTCATATCAATGGAATCATAAATTCTTTTTCTGTGTACGTCTGATGTCAATAAGCCCAAATTTTGCAGTGTCCATCTATATGGTACCCTATTTAAAATCTAACACACTTTTTGGGCTGAATACTACCCCACTAGGTGGACATACCACATTTGATCCACGCAACAGGTGATGAAATTAGGGGTTCTTGCTACCATCTGACTATTGTGAATAATGCCATTATGAACATTGGTGTGTGTATGAGACACTACTTGTGATATGTGATCATAGGGTCTTGTATAAAACTCACAGAATGTCAGAGCACAAGAGGAAGTTTTAGTAGACTA
>NW_011921586.1:0-2675 GCF_000151845.1 Pteropus vampyrus
GACGGCTGTCAGCGAGGGGGAAAGGCAAGGGGAAATTAGGATAGAGGGGACTCCCCCATAATATGTGCAAGACTCAGAATACTGTAGTTCTTCTAGAATACAGAACAAGAAATTGATAAACCGATGTTTACTCCTTACCTGTCTTACACCAAACATGAAAATTAGGAAAGAAAGAACTCTCCATATCGAGCCATATCTCTGCTGGGTCCTTTGAAAGCCGACCCTTCTCCCCAAACCCCTATTCAGTCCTAGTGAAGAAGGGCCCGGTTGGGACCCTGCAGTAGAGGACACACAGCATCCCAGGCTTCACTTTTCCGTGCACTGTAGCTTAACAATAAATTGTCCCCCCTGGCTTCAGGTCACTCTTCCCATGTTTGCCAGTGCCCCTTATGCCTTCACATACTGGCCTTGTACTGGAATGGAGAAACCGCCTCCAAGTCTCCACTCCCCCATCCCCCAGGCACCCCGTCTTCCCCTAACACACATGCTAGAACTGGGTTAGAGAAATCGCCTCCAGGTCTCTACTGGCCCCTATGCAAGTGGGAGGGAAAAAAGGTTCTATGGAAATTAACTTCACAAGGTGATCAGATCACAGATTCCTACCTGGACAGGCCCTAGTCGATAGTCACAATGCCACACCAACCCTTTCTTTAGTAAAACGTTTAAGAAAGTCCTGACCATTGGTGTTCTCCAACTACGTAAACAGAGCTTTCAAATAACACTAAAACCCCTTGAAGGGGTTATTCACCCTCGAAGAACACGCAGTTTGGTGAGCTATTCTGTATCCATCCTGCTTTGCTTTTCACCACATACGTGTGATCTTTCTTATGTGCTTTCCATAGTCACAACTGCCTGAAAGGAGTAGCAAAATCAATTCCCTATAGGATCTCAGATCTCGCTCCGTGGCACATGTCATCGCTTTTGCTCAAATAAACTCTCATATATGTTCTCTACAGGTTTAGAAGGTTTTTACATCCACACCAGTTACCCACATGGATGAAGACGATGGAGACTTTCACCTCCAGGTTCCTCCTCACGGGTCCCCCAAGGACCTGTTGGGCCCTTCACACACGGGGCTAAACGGGGATGGAGATCTCACCAACTTTCTACTATCTCATTTTCTGGGCACCCTCTTTAATCCTAAAATGCTGGCTGCATCTGGGATGGAGGAGAAATCCACTCCGGGTCTGTCCTTACCCATATGCTGACATAACTACCCTTCAAGCTGCCTGGAGCAAAAACTGAGACATCTCTCTTATGAGGGGGTATCCCCTAGCTCCCAACCTCAGGAGCCCCTGTGCCCCTCATATAACACATGACATGTAAACATTGAGGGAAAAAAAATTGCCTAATAAGAAGGGTTCCTGGTGCTTACCTGGGCTCAAATTTTAAAAAAGAGCCTAGCAGCCATTTCTACCAAGGGGTACTTCATGTAAACCACACTTCAGGGAGAAGCTTTCACTGACCTGCCTGTCTCCAGGACTGAAGCTGAAATTGTCTTGCGAGAGCGGAACAAAGCATCTGATGACATCGGAGCTCGTAGAGCAGAGCTCTCACTTTAGAGGGAACAGGTCCCAGAGTCACCTCACTTTAGGCCCTCCTTACAGCCATGCTTTCCCACAGCCATGATGCTTCATAACTGACCTGAAGCTCTACTGAGCTGCTCCACAGCCTTGCTGTTCTCACAGCTGTGCTGTATCACGATTCAGCTATTTATACTCAATAAAGTATCTACCCCCTTCACTGCACCGTGTTGTTGACTAACGGGAACCAATGACCATTAGCTGAAAAATACCAGATTCTGGCCGGAGCCAGAATCGGGCCCCCAGATACAGATACTGGAAACTGGACACCAAAGTGGACCCCACATTCAAAGACAGACCCCATACCACAAGACCTAGACCCTGCAGCAGACCACAGAACCTGGATCCAAAGCTATGTCCCAATCAAAACCCAGGTACAATGCCCAGGATGCAGGACACCAGATGCCAGAGGCTTGACACTGGACCACAGACCCAGGATCCCAGATTACAGACACAAGACTCTGGAGCCAGAGCTGGACCAGGACACCACAGCCAGACCCACCGGACCACGAGTCTCCAACACAGATGCACAGCTGGACTATGGACTAAACCTCAGAACCTGGAGATGGTCCCCAGAGCCATAACCAGGAGTTTAGAGGCAGACTCCCCCAGGATCAGACCTGGACACAGGACCCCGGTTGCCAGCTGCCAGATTCTGGAGGTGAACTTTGGATCTGAGACACTGTAAAGAGACCCTGGACCCATAACTGCACCCCAGAGCCAAACCGATCGCAGTCCAGGGACCCCAGACCCAAAACTCCAACTCTGATTCTAACCTCTAACACCCTATCTCAGACCCTAGACCTTTAACCCCCTGAACCCCTAAATGTCTAACATACTTCAACATAAAACATTACTGTACAGAATGTTGTGAGCTTAAATCAAGCACCAACTCCTGTGACTCTCCTTTCTCTTTGTTTCGATCTTATCTGATTTGGAAGCCTGTGATTTTTAAGTGGTTTTAAATAATCTAATCTAATTGGAATCTTCCTCGTCATTGGCATTGTAATTTGAAGTTTCTGATTCCCTAGGGGCTGCGGCCGTCTCATAGGACCCCAGCCGTAACTGCCGTTTAGCCCACATTTTATGTTT
>NW_011921587.1:0-1423 GCF_000151845.1 Pteropus vampyrus
GGGGAAGTCGGGGTTAGCGGGGGTGGGAAAGGGCTCAAGCCTGTACTGAGAGAGAGAGAGAGAGTTCTCAGCTGAGCGCAAGGAAGAATTCAAACGCACTCGAGGGAGAGTCGAAAGGGTAGTTTACTAGAGAAGGGATAACGCTGTGTAGACAGAGTGTGGTCTCTCAGGCAAAGAGTAAGACTTAGAGACACGGAGGCAGTGACAGTGGGGAGGACAGAGAAAAGACAGCGAGAGGGATCCTTCGCGTTGGGGGAATTCAGTTCCCACGTCATTCTTTAGTTTCTGTGAATTCCACTTTCAAGCCTTTGTTGACCCATTTTCCTTTGCCGGTTCAGGGCAGATAGTGTTGAAAGGACAGGAGCCTGTAGTGCAGAGGGAGGAAAATGTAGCGTGAAAGGCCTGCTGGCAGCTCCCAGCCTTTGATCCATAGGTTCCCCGTGGTGTGAGCCACAGGGAATGAACGATTTTATTTCGTGGAGGGCTGCCACTTAAAGACTCTGTTTTCCTGTTTTGCCTTCTCAGTGTGGGGAAATGGGTCGTTAGCATCCCCTGCAGACATCTCCCTTTGTTCTGCAGGTGTCCTCCTGGCCTGGCTGCAGGGCTGATCAGCACCTTGCAGTCTCTGAATGTGGCCCGATTTACCTTTTTAGTTCTTTTCCTTCTCCCTCCATTACTAGTACATAGAACGGTTAGAAGTAGACTGTTTGGGTAAACTCGGGGTGGGAACTCAACCTTCTTCTACCTGCAAAATCTGCTCTCCCCTCCGTGGGGGGTCCTGAAGCACCTCTAGAATTTGGTAAAACAACAGAACACAGTTTGAAAGCCATCGTTGTAGTTATCTCTGTATCTACATGAAAAAAATACTCATGAGATCTCGTTAAGTAAAAAAAAAAACAGTTAACTAAGTTATGGTACGATCCAATTTTATATTAAAAAAATGTAGAAACACTAATTTTCCTAGGCTTCACCAGTTTTGCAAAAAATGAAGTCACTTTTCATTGGAAATGCTCAAATGCCCCAGGCTGGTGGCCCTCATTTGTGAAACTTAGCAACTTCCTCCTCAGTCTCCCCCAGTTATCTCTGAGGGACCTTAGGAGTATTTCCCACCTGTCGGGACCACCACGCCCCAGATTCTCTCTCTGGCCTTCGGTTTCTGTCACCTGCAGAGGTGCTGAGGACAGTCCCAGACCCCGTCCCTGCTGCTGGTCCCTTGGAGAGGTCGGTGGGCCCCAGATGCCCACCTCACGCTCACCTGGTTGCCAGCACGTGCCATGGTCCTTTGCTGGGTGGGGTCATGCTGCTTTCTGCAGAGGAGGAGGAAGACAAACAAGGACTGTTGCGGGGGGCTGACCTGGGGCCCAGGGGCAGAACTGGGGACCAGAGGCCATATGCCAGCAGTCATGCCACCCTGGTTCTATGA
>NW_011921588.1:0-2673 GCF_000151845.1 Pteropus vampyrus
TCACTTGCATTCCACGATCAGCCTCCCTCCATGCCCCTTTCTTCTCGAGGCCAAATGCACACACCTAGCAAGCACAAGGAAAAGTCACTACACCACCCTTTTATGAGAAAAAAACATATATTGGGGAAAAGTAAATATTTTGAATGTACTAATGAGAAAACGCTTCTCTACATGGACTGATTTTTTTTTTTCTTGGAGACATATTTGCCTACTAGAAAAGCTAGTGAAGCATGGACCATGCAAGACACCTTCTTGAAAAAGACAATAATGCCTTGGGCAATGTGGTTAGTGGCCTGGCGTGCCTCGCATCTTTGGCCTATACTGGCAGGCACTCGCTAGAGACAGTGTCTTCTTGTGGGGTAGAGATGGGAGGCAACTCAGTTCCAGCTGCTCATCATCGAATCTGACACTTTTCAGGGACTGCCCCGTCTGACGTGCCTTTCCCTGATGGACAATTCTGGTCCTAGGAGTCAGCCTGCTGACTGCAGGCCATGTAACTCATCATTCTCGCTTGCTCTGTGTAGAAAAGAAGGCTGTAGTAGCAGAAATACCCACATACTGGGCCTTGAAGTTCCCGTTTGTGCTCCTTTAACTTCGTGGCATGAAGTCCATGGTGAATGGCCATTTTCTTCTCTAGAATCTGTCCCACAGCTGTCATGAGCTCCTGAGCCTCCACATTCTCGCTGTCCATAATTGATCTGCTTTTGACTGGCCATTGGCTCTGGGCAGTGGCTGATCTGGGCTTGCACTTTTCAGAGCATCCTGACCTTTAAGTTTTTTACGGGGGAAAATCCACTGGACAAAAGCCTCATCCTTTTTTTCTGAAGAAGTTTTTTTAAAACACCCTGTTCCTTCTCTGTTATCATATGGAGGTATTTCCTCCCAACAGAGTCTACAGTTTCCGCAGCCTGGGCAGAGGGACTCATACCCTTGTCTTGAGAGGTCCCCTATTTCTCAAGCTTTTCTGCATTCTCTCCTGGGTCAGGCCTCCTGAGGTCCTGTCTCTCATAAGTAGGGACAATCATCTTGTTCTGATTCTTCCAAAAGTCTTGATATTTTTTGGTCCTGGGCTCTTGCTACCATGGACTGCTGCTTGGGCAACATAGCACCTGGGAAACTAGCACTCTCTGGGGATGGCACTGAGGCACCTGAGACGCCAAGTTGTCAGCAGCAAGGGGCTTGTGTATGGGACAGTCTTATGGCAGATTCTCTGACTGTACCTTTACGTTGGACTTAAACTCACTAACCACCTCTGCGTTAAGGCATAGCTCTTCTAGATCTTGGAAAACAGTCATTTTAAGGTATAGGGGACTTATACGTAGTCCCTGGAGCCTCTAAACTACTCAAATGTGCATTTGTGTTTGGGGACTTTGTCAGCACTTTGGTTCCCCAAGATGTCTCTAGACTCTGGTTGAAAAGCAGGGGACAATGTGGCCTTCCCTGCCTCCCTGGCTTCCTTGGCCCTCAAAGATTGGGGTCCTATGTTCATCTCTGGCACTGTTACCTGATGGCTGGGGTCTTGTGAGGCATGTAGACCACTCTTCCCTCCTGGCTCGTTCCTGGACATTGTTGAACCTGGACTGGGCTCTGTGCTGTCCTTCATGGCCCACTCCACAGTCCCACTCTGCCAGGTGAGTGTGACGGCCTGAGGTGGCAGCCTGCCCTCCTGTCTAGCCAGAGAGGCCTTTGTGGTCCCATGGTCATCACCAAGTGGGATCTGTCCCAGAGCCCTCTGGATTTCCTCACACACAGGTAAGGGGGCCAGGAGAGGCCTCTCCAGGGTGGGAACTGACTCCTCTCCTATCGCTTTCTCTCCTAGATGGAGCTGAGGAGTCTTTCCAAGGACCTCATCAAACTGGATTATTGAGTGGTCTCCAGGGACACAAGGGGCTGTCCTGACAGGTGTGGGAGCAGGACCATTCCTGCTGTCATCAGAACAGGGTTGTTCTAGAACAGGACTCTCCACCACTGCAAGGACACCCGAGCTGGGCCCCCTGTGTGCCAAGTGTGGCACAAAGTGCAGAATCACTCTAGATAAGATTGTTCCTGGTCTCCCTTTTTTCTGTGTGGTTTGGGGCCAGAGAGGAGGCAAGCGACACTAGGAGCAGGCCACGCCGAGGACCAATCCTGTACTGCACCACCCATTCTGGACAGGTCACTTCTGCGCTCCCGTGTGATAAATCCTGTGTGGTGTCTTCGTCTCCTGCAGGGCTCTGGGATAAGCAAGGCTAGAATCACATAAGAATTATTACGTGATGGCAGGCCAGTCTCTCATCCTTTTAAGTCCCCAACTCTCCCCTGGAGCAGACCTTGGGCCATGTGTTTATGTAAAGGTCACCACACTGGGAGTGACACTGGGTTCTCTAGTCCTGGCTTTTCCACCTGTTGTTAAGTCATCTTTTCTAGAATTCAGGAGGCAAGGATGTGCAAGCTTAGAAACTGTATTGTGGAGACAATTAACAATTCCTGACTAGCTTTAATTCTGCAGATTTGGCCCTAGAGGTGGCTTCTTTATATCTGTGATCTCAGAGCTGAAGAAGGTGGAGACAGAGGTTGGGGCCCTTTCCCCTTCCCTCCTCCCATACCTGTAGATGATGATGGGACATCAGGGCTTCTCGGTACAGCTGCATATTTATGGACACTCTGTGTCACTTTGCCTCCTTTCTGGATCCT
>NW_011921589.1:0-2672 GCF_000151845.1 Pteropus vampyrus
TCAATCAGAGAATTAACTACTTAATGTCTATCGATAGGGAAATGGTTATATTATGTATTTTCTTAGGTCAAAATGTCATATATTCATTAAAATCTGTAATCTATACAGCAGAAGTATAGTATATCACTAATATGTGTAAAATATAATCCATTAGGTACTTCACAGTTCAGTATTAACAAAAACATGTATGGGATAAACAATAAGATAAATAAAAACTGAAAATGATTTAAAATCTCAGTTTTATTAAGAAGAGATACAGAGCATGATTATAAATGTAACTTTCTTTTTATCCTTAGGAGAATCTTTCTTTGTTCTTCAGGGAAATAAAGGAAGCAATATTGATCTAACACTATTTAGAACAATCAACTAAAGAAAAAATAAATCCTAACATTTTATTTTAGGATGTTCGATCCAGAAAAATGTTCTTATAATATCACTGAAAGCTTATTTTGTTAGTTATGCTGGCTTCATCAAATAATTTGGAGAGTTTATCCTATTGTTCCTTTACTTTCTGAAAGAGGTTTTATACAGATAGTATTTCTTACAAATATAAAATAGAATTTATCAATAGAGTCAGGTAGGCCAAACATTTTCTTTACAGGAATGATATAGATTAAGAGTTTAATATTTTTATTTGCTACAAACAGGGAAGTGAATTTAGTGTTTTTTTAGTATTTTATTTTATCTTTCCTATTGAATTTTTAGCTATATCTTCTCATGAATTTTTGTGGTGGCTCTAGATATCACAATATACATCTAACTTATCACAATCTACCTTCAAATAACATACAGATTCACAATTAAAGACATAATAATTACATAAACTTTGAAAAACTTTTTAAATTTCTTGTCATTTCACCTTTTGGAAAACATTTATTTTTTCTATGTTTTGAAGAATATTTTAAATAAATACAAATATATATGAAGGATTTTTTTCCTCTTTAAGCACTTCAAAAGTATTGTTCCATTGTTTTTTGACCTCTAATATTTTGTATGAGTTTTAGATGTAATTTGTATCATTCATTGGTCCTCTATGTAATATGTCCTGTCCATTTTTTTAGTATTTTTTAAATTAAATTTATTAGGGTGACATTAGTTAATAAAACTATTTATGTTTCAAGTGTACAATTCAATAATACATCATCTGTATATTATATTGTGTGTTCACTCCTCAAGTACAAATCTACTTGCTACCCAGAATGTATCCAATCTCATTTGATCCTGGAAGCTAAGCAGGTTTTGGACCTGGTTAATATTTGAATGGGAGTAACAGATATTTCTATTCTGGCTATTTTAAAAGTTTTGAGGTTATCTTATTTTTAGCAACTTAACTTCTAGCATTTTGTTTTCCCTGTATTTGTCCCAATTGAGATTTGCTAATCTTTATTAAAGTTTTTTTAAACCTTTAGTTAATTATTTATTGAACATTTTGGAATATTTTTAATAAATATATATTCTAATATCTCTTCTTCCTTAATTTATCTCTATACTCTTTTCTGGAAGTATATTAAATACATTTTAGATCTTACGATGTTGTGCCATGAATCTTGCTTGCTCAATTTCAGTTTTCCTCTTTGTGATTTATTTGTTTCAGTTTGAATACTAAATTTAGACCTGACATAATTTTTTTTTGATCATTTCTTTCCAGTTAGTGTGTTTTTTCCACTCACACATTATAGTTTCATATCCAGAAGTCCAATTTGAATATTATATCTTCCATGTCTTTTAATATTGGGCATATAGACATTAGTTTTAATAATTCTTTTGTTAATTTAATTGATTTTTTTTAGTATTCTTGTCTGGTAATTCTAGCAGCTATGCTAAGTTTAGATCAATATTTATCAATTGGTTTATCTTTGCATGATGGGTAATATTTTTATACTCTAGAGAATTCTTATTGGATGTTAGATGCCATGAATTCTACCTTATTTAGTGGTAAATATATATTTTTTTAATTTCTACATATATTCTTGAGCTTTTGTCTGTGATGCAATGAAGTTATATGGAACAGGGGTGGTATTTGGGGTCTTTTAAGATTTGCAAGATACTAATAGAGCAGTGCTCAGTCTAGGACTTATTATTCTCCACTGCTGGAACAATGCCCCATGAATCTTGAGATTTTCCAGTCTGTCTTATGGAATGACTATTATTCCCAACTCTGCATCAATAACAGACACAATTACCCCTAATTCTTCTGAGTGGTTCTATTTCCAGACTAAGGTTAGTTTCCCTCAGATATGCATTGATCGGTTCTCAGTTAAATGCTCTAGGGATAACTTCTACAGATCTCCTGAGGTCTCTCTGTGCATCAGCGCCTTGATATCTCTTCACATTTCACATTAATTTTCTCAATCAGGGAGCCTATTGGTCTCCTCCTGGGCTCCCCCTTCTGTGCTTCATTCTGAAAACAATCTCAAAGGCAATACAGAGGTAATCGTTGGACTCAATTAATTTGTTTCTCACCTCTCAGGAATAACTATTTTTCATTGTCTGATGATGTTTCTTAAAAGTTATTTATATATTTTGTTCTTTTTGCTTTTTTCTATTATCATTTTAACAGTATTTAGTTGTCTTCACACATATGGAGAACTTTAATAGTCAAGTATAATTTCTAAACTATAAATTTAACTGTAAATTTATAAGAAACCTTAAAAATATTCTTAATATTCTTA
>NW_011921590.1:0-2672 GCF_000151845.1 Pteropus vampyrus
TTTAGGACAGCAGATTGGAAACTTGAGTTAATGACCCCAAGAGAAAATACAGAACACCTGTGAGAAAGTTGGATTCTTCATGGAAGGTCTGTCAATGTACTTAGATTGGCAAATGTGAAACTCTTCTTCGAGGAGGAAATGCTATGCAGAGGAAAATGCTCCCTACTCTACACTTTATGACTAATGCTGTCCTTTTGAAAGCTCTTTATAGCAAGAAAAATTACGTAAAAAACTCACACTCGACTGTCTCCCCACCACCTGAATTATCTACCATCTGGAGTATACATGTGCATATCTTCATGATTTAATAAACAAAATAAATCAACATTTCCATCGCAAAGGAAGAAAGCAGAGCTTACATGCAGAATAGATGGGTCCTTCTCAGAGGCCTTGTCTCCAGAAGGCTCCTCCACCACAGCATCTGGGGCAGCTAGGGAAAAACAGAGCGAATGTCAATCATTGCTCATGTTGTCCAGGACGTATTCAGGCAGCTGTGCTTGATGTGCATTTTGGATGGATTTGTGTGTGGAGTGGATAACTGCTAACTACAGACTGAGATGTTCGGCAAGGCTGTCTTCCTGGGTGGATGAAGGCAGGCACAAATATGGAACAGGAAAAAAGAAAAAAGACAGCCCTTGGTTTTCTAGCTAAAGGTTACCTAATTCATGTCAAATAGTATATCTGACAAAGAGTAAACACTAAAATGCATGGTATGATTCCCAGACAGAGTCATATGACTTTTCTATGCTTTTGAGATTCAGCTAAATTGCCACTGTTTTCGTGATTTCCTCCAAGGTCACTTTTTCCTCCATAATCCATACCTGCTATTGCTGTGTTCAAAAACACTTGTGTAAGGCATTTGACTTGATGCAAAGCAAACTTATTGGAGACATAACTTACTTCTACACAAACTATCCCATTCTATTTATTCACTAATCCTTTTTTATGAAGTGAATAAAATACAGAAGATTTGAAAACAGTGAAATCTCATTACGTTGAATTGATGTCGTCATCTGTGATAATGACCTTTCTATCATTGAGGTTCTATACAATGTATGCATGCCATTGAGTCACTGTGTGTCCTCTCTCAAACAGGCAACAGACAGTGGGACAGTTCCTTACGTGAGAACGGCATGGGAGGCACAGTCTCTGTCTACTCCAGCTGGGCAGGCGTTTGCAACAAGGGGAGTGGGCATCGGGATTCCTCTAGGTTGACTCTGAGTTCTCACTTGCCATTGTCTATTGGGTTTGTGCTGACAGGATTTGGGTGTTTCTGTGGTTAGCTGTGATGAAGTCTCTTTGATTTTTAACTCTTTGGGACAGAGGCTGACGAGTGACCCCAGCACTGACAGGTATTGTTCCACATTCTTCTTCGTGGAGCCTCACGCCTCTTACAATCTGTGTGCTGACCTGTAGCATGTGAACATTATATGTGCCCTTCATGCCAATGACTATGTCAAAGTCTACTGTTAAAGACACAGACAGCTGCCCTGGTCTATGAGACCAGTGAGGACATCTACCCTTGATAGGCAACGTTTGGGAGCTGTGTAGACCCTAGCACTTCCAGCCATGTCCACATTTACTGGAAATTCCTCCCTTTGGCAGTAAGGACCCTGTGGCTGACTGTGAGTGTCTGTCAGTGGTCCAGGGCATCGACATAGTGATGCACGCCTGGGTTCACATAGATCTCTTCCATGTAGGAGTTGAAGAGCTTGGGCCATTCATCTCAGTTCTGCCTCTATATGAGGAGACGAGATATTAAACAAAGCTCCAGATACAGCTGCAGAGGAAAGAATGACTTATGTAAAGTGGTCTGTGAACATGAGAATCTTTGTCGAAAATGAACCGGGGGAATACGTTGTGTAACTCGTTAAAAGCCTGAGGAATCACACCACGCACATATACTCGCATTCACAATCACAGTACACACACTCATCAAAAGCACCCTCAAACTTCAAACACACAAGCCACACATCTAAAAGTCGTCACGGCTGCTGGCCACAGTAGAACTGGCCAGGATTCTTTCCTGTACCACACTCCCCTCCACTACACCCCAACTTTCATTCCTGGCACGAACACAGATCGCAGGGCCTTCTAGACCAAAAGGGTAGGAAAGCCCCACCGTGGTCTGCACCCAGATTTAGCCTCAGCAACGGACTGATTCCTGAATACATACCTTTTTCGTCTTCTGCATCTACCTGCAATGAGAGAGAGAGAGAGAAAGAGAGAGAGAATGAAAGCACTGTTAGATGAACACCATCTGGACACTCTGCACAGGGCTTCTGTTCTCTTGATTTCTTTAGGAGAGCAGACTGGAAACTTGGGTTAATGACCTCAAGAGAAAACATATAGAACTCCTGTGGGAAAGTTTGATTCTTCATGGAAGGTCTCCGAGTGTACTTGGATTGGCCAATGCAAAACTCTTCTTCAAGGAGGTAAATTCTATGAAGAAATAAATGCTCCCTACTCTACAGTTTATGACTAATGCAGTCCTTTTGAATGCCATCGTGAAGTAGGAAAAATTACGTAAAAAACTCATACTTGACAATGTCCCCACCAACTCAATTGTCTACCATCTGGAATGTACATGTTCATATCTTCATGATTTAATTGTAGTACAACAAAATATATCAACATTTCCATCGCAAAGGACTGAAGGAGAACATACATGC
>NW_011921591.1:0-1214 GCF_000151845.1 Pteropus vampyrus
AGAGCTGGAGAATAAATTAGTTAACATGAAAACAAGATAAGAGAATTCTTTTTTTTTTTTTTTTTTTTAGGCTTGACAACCCTTGGTTGACCTCACAGATTGCAAGGACTTTGTCAGATTACAATCCCATATATTTTTTTTTATTTTATATACCTACAGCACCTGGTCTTCCTAGGTGATCTCTCATTCAAGTACTAACCAGGCCCAATCCTGCTTAGCTTCTGAGATCAGATGGAATCGGGCTTGTTAGGGGTGGCATGGCTGTAGACAAGAGAATTCTTTAATATATAAGAAAAGAATGAAGAATGTATGGATTTTTTTAAGCTAAAAAACAAAAGAGATGCAAGAAGAGATAGAAAAAAACTATAAAATATAAATGGAAATTGAATATATATGGAAATAAAAGGAAAAAATACTTGAATAAGATTTTTAATTAAAAAGTTGAAATATCTCACTTTGATAAGAGTCATAGAATATCAAACAGAATGATAAGAAAATAGATATATATGCAGTGAAATTTAAGAAGATTAAATACAAAAGTAAAATTCTAAATCCTCTGGAGAAAAAAAATAGATCTTCATGAAATTGCAATAACCAAATTTAATCAGACATCTCATCAGCAACATTGGATGTAGAGAGAAAAATGCAATACCATCTTCGAGATTAAAATAACTCTGAGCCCAGAATTCCATATTCAGTTACAAAGTTTTTTAAATGAGGGAAACGATACAGGTGTTTTCAGGAATTCAGTACCTTAGGTTATTCATAATATTAAACCTCATTTTGAAAATGATTTGGTGAAACTTTTGCAGTAAAATGAAAATAAAACCAAAAGAATTCTGTAGAAAAGTAAGAATAAGTAAATGAATTAGTAAAATGTGTTATTTAAAGGAACAAAAATCTAAGAATGTATATTTTGTAATGTATAACAATACATTATTAAGGTCTAGTAGAGGTCTCCACTTTTTTTGGCACCAAGAACAGGTGTTCCTGTGGGAATCTAATGCCTGATGATCTGAGGTGAAACTGAGGCGGCAATGGTAGTGCTAGGAAGTGGCTGCAAATACAGATGAAGCTTTGCTCACTCGCCCACCACTCACCTCCTGCTGTGCAGCCCAATTCTTAACAGGTCATGGAACGGTACCATCCAGGGCCTGAGGGTTGAGGACACCTGTAGTAGACATACCAGTAAAATGCTGGGGGCCGATGGGCGG
>NW_011921592.1:0-1240 GCF_000151845.1 Pteropus vampyrus
CAAAAATAAAAAATGGACCACTACGCTTGCCACATACCGTATAGAAAAAATATTTAAGATAATAACCTAAATATAAAAAATATAAAAGAGGAAATAATAAAATCTTTATAAGAAAACATAAAAGAATATAGTCATGGCCTTATGATAGTCAAAACTTCTTAATCAGGACATGAAAAGCACAATCCATCAAAAAAGACAGTAAAGTGAACATCATTAAATTCATATATCATGTTAATCAAAAGAGAGCCTGAAAGAAGATATAAGAAGATATATAAATTGCCAATAGGAGCATTAAAAATTTTATGGCACTATTAGTTATCAGATGAATGTAAATTAAAAATCACAATGAAATACCATATATACTCACAAGAAAGGTTGACAACAACAAAAAAACCTGATAATGCCAAGTTTTAGAAGTGTATTGAATAACTGAAATTGTCTTACACTACTGATGAGAGTGTAAATCAAACTACGTTGTATCAAACTATATTGGGACATTTTAATGTATAAATTTTGGATAAACATATGCTTACTCTATAACCCACAATACTACTCCTAGTCATAGGGCCAAGAAAAAATGAGTATATATCTGTATCTATATCTATATCTATGTATCACAATCCATCTAGATTAGATAGATGATAATGATTGATAGATAGATAGATAGATAGATAGATAGATAGATAGATGATAGATATAGACAGACAGATAGACAGATCTATTTAAAAGTAAGTAGAACAATGCTTTTAACAATTTTATTAATAACAGTGCCAAACTGGAAATAAATTAAATGAACATCAAGAGGTAAATGGAAATACAAATTGTGGTCTATTCATACAATGAAATAATAAAACATAATTAAAAAGAGAAAACTGCTGATATGAACAATAGTTGTGAATCTAAAAATCATTATCCTAAGTGAATGAAGCCAGACAGGAAAAAGCAAACACTGATAATTTACAGGAAGTTCAAAATAGGTTTAACTCTTGATAAATAGGATAAAGTGGTAATACATGTCCTAATGGAAGGTTTTCTCTTGAGTCAGATATTGACTGAAAGGAGTATGAGCCACATTCTGGGGACCTGGAAATTTTCTACACGTTAATATAGACCATGGTTACAGGAGTGTATACATATATAAAATGTACTAAAGTTGTATACTTAAGAGCAACACAGTTTATGCACTTACAGTTCATATGTTATAGTTCAATAAAAAATAAAAACAAGCACACTGACAGAC
>NW_011921593.1:0-1121 GCF_000151845.1 Pteropus vampyrus
GAGGGAGCCAGTGGTTGGCCTGAGAGATCTGAGGGCAGGAGGGGGACAAGCCCCCCTGAAGGAGCAGGGCTCCACCTGGCGGGAAGAGTGGGA
Source organism: Pteropus vampyrus (assembly GCF_000151845.1). Classification (NCBI taxonomy): domain Eukaryota; kingdom Metazoa; phylum Chordata; class Mammalia; order Chiroptera; family Pteropodidae; genus Pteropus; species Pteropus vampyrus. The sequence continues at coordinate 94 of NW_011921593.1, forward strand.
GATAGGATCCTAGGAGGTGAGGGGCGCGTCTGTGGATTACAGCCCAAGGGCTAAGCCTGAACAGATGCTGGGGGCAGCTGGGGGAGGGACCGAGAGCCAGCCCTGGGCAGGGAAGAGCCTTATCTCGTGAAACGGGGCGCAAGGCAGACCCCCCCCCCCCGCCCAGGTTCCAGGGGCCCGGACAGTAGGAGCAGGGCTGACCCTGCAGGTTCTGGAGACCTGATGTGGATTGCAGAAACAGGGGACTGACCCTGGAGAGTTCTGAGGCAGGGCTGACCCCAAAGGGACCAGGGACCGGCTATGGACAGCACAGGCCAACCCTGAGGGTCCAGGACACTAACGTGGACAGCTGAAGCAGGGCTGACCGGGGACTCGACAGGGCAAGCAGAGAAAAGGGCTGACCCCGCAGATATCAGGTGGCCCGAGGTGGACAGCATGGACTGGGTGGGGCTCCACCCGGCCAGCACAGGCACCTGGCTGACCCCGAGGCCAGGGGCCCTGACCGGAACGCACAGGCAACAGCTGACGCGGTAGGAATCAGGGCTTCGCTGGGGACAGTACACTACACACGGGCAGACCCCAAAGACGGGGTCCCCGCCATGCACAGCGCAAGCAGAGGCTGACCCGGAGGCCCCGGCCCTGGCGCGGACAGCACGGGCCCCGGTCCGGGCCGTGCACAGCGCGAGCAGGGCCGACCCCCAGGCCCCGGCCCGGGCCGTGGACAGCCCGCAGCGGCGGCCCCGCCCGGCCGACACGCGCCCCCGCGGGCCGCGGACCCCGGCAGGCCGGGCCGCACTCACCGAGCAGCAGCAGCTTGAGCTCGCGCCGGGCGTCGCGCTTGTCCCGCAGTAGCTGCTTTTCGATCTCGGCGTTGATCCGCTTGGACTCCTTCACCTCGTCGCTGAGGCAACACGCCATCATGGACTCCAGAGTCATCGTCCCGGCCCCGGCCGCCCAACGGCCGCCCCCGCCGCCGCCCCCCGCCCCGGCCCTCGCAAGGTGCCGCCCAAGCCGCGCCCGCCCGGCTC
>NW_011921594.1:0-1492 GCF_000151845.1 Pteropus vampyrus
TATAGAAAGAATTCAATGCAACTCAATAACAACAAAAAAACAAATGATCCAATCAAACAATGGGCAGAGGACCTGCACAGACACTTCTTCTTATAGGACATACAAATGGCCGACAAATACATTAAATGATGCTCAACATCACTAGCTATTAGGGAATTGCAAATCAACACCACAATGAGATACCATCTCACACCTATTACAATAGGTATTATTAACAGGACAAGCAATAACCAATGCTAGAGACGATGCAGAGGAAAAGGATCCTCATACACTGCTGGTGGGACTGCAAATCGGTACAGCTACTATGGAAAACAGTATGGAGGTTCCTCAAAAAACTAAGAATTGATCTACCATATGATCCAGAAATCCCTCTACTGGGTATTTACCCCAATTTCTTGAAAACCCAGAACCAAAAAGATATTTGCACACTGATGTTCATATCAGCATTATTCACAGTGGCCAGAACATGGAAGCAACTGAAGTGTCCTATGATAGATGACTGAATAAAGAAGCTGTGGTACATATATACAATGGAATATTCCTCAGCCATAAGAAGAGATGAAATACTGCTATTTGCAGCACATGGATGGACCTCGAGATAATCATGCTAAGCCAAATAAGCCAGACAGAAAAAGTTGAAAATCACATGATATCACTTATATGTGGGATATAAACCTAAAAGCAAGTAATGAACAGGACAAACAAACAAGACTCATGGACATGGACTATAGACTAGTGGTTACTAGAGGGTAGGGAGTTGGGGTTGAAGGGGTAGGTAGACAGGGTAAAGGGGGTCATATATATGGTAGTCGAAGGAAATTGCACTTTGAGTGGTAAACACACAATAGAATATATCGGTGTCAAATTATAATGCACACTTGAAAATTATATAATTGTATTAATCAATGTTATGCCAATAAATTAATAAAAATAAATAAATATATACAATTTTAAAAAGATAGTTGAGGTACTTTCCTTTTATACACGATTTATTATGTGTTTTAATCATAAATGGATGTTGTATCATCAAATGCTTTTTCCTGCATCTATTGAGATGATCATATCTTTATTTTATTTATATAGCATATCACATTGATTGAATGCTTATGTTGAACTAATTTTGAGGCCCTGGAACCAACCTCACTTGATTGTGATGTATAATCTGTTACATATATTTTTGCCCTCAATTTTCTAGTATTTTGTTTAGGTTGTTTGCATCTATATTTACCAGAGATATGGGTCTGCAGGTTTTTATTTTTATTTTTAAATATGTATTATTCTTGTCAGATTTTGGTATCAGGGTAATGTTGGTCTCATAAAATGAATTAGAAAGTATTGCCTCTTCTTTCATTTTTTGGAAGAGGTCGAGAAGAACAAATATTAAATCATCTTTGAATGTTTGGTAGAATTCACTAGTGAAGTCGTCTGGTCCTTGACTTTTACTTTTTGGGAGGTTTCTGACGATTGTTTCAATTTTCTTACTGTTGATCGG
>NW_011921595.1:0-1516 GCF_000151845.1 Pteropus vampyrus
GAACGACAGGACGGAAGGAAAGGACAGGATAGAACCGAATGGCAGAAAGAAAGGAAGGCAAGAAACGTAAAGAAAAGATACACTGAACAGATAGAACGAAAGAATGGATAGAAAAGGGAACGCAACGGAACAGAAGGAAGAATAGAAAGTAGGAAAGACGGAATGAAGGAATGAACGAACGACCGTCTGAAAGAAAGAAATAAAGACCGAACGACAGAAAGAACGAAAGAAAGGGAAAGGAAAGGAAAGAAGGAAGAAAAGAAAGTAGGAAAGAAGGAAAGAAAGAAAGAACGAAAGAAAGAAAGAAAGAAAGAAAGAAAGGAAGAAAGAAAGAAAGAAAAAGGAAAGAAGGAAGGAAGGAAGGAAGGAAGTAAGTAAGTAAGTAAGTAAGTAAGTAAGTAAGTAGGTAAGGAAGGAAGGAAGGAAGGAAGGAAGAAGGAAAAACATTACACTTAGGCATTCATTTTCAAATGACAGAAAATAAAAGATAAAGAAAAAAATCCTGAAAAAAGACAGAGGAAGGGGAGCTTTCTATAGAGAAATAAAATAAGAATTACATTTGACTTGAAACCATGCAAGGAAGAAGATAGTGGAGAGAAATATTTAAAATGTTCAGAGGGGGAAAAATTACCAACCTAGAATTCTGTACCTGAAAAATTAGCTTTTACAAATGAAGGAAAAATAAAGACTTTCTTAAGCAAACAAAAACTGAGAGGATTTTTGTCAGTAGAACTGCTTTGAAAGAAATGTTAAAAGAAATTCTATATTGAGAAGAAAAATAATATAGGTCCAAAACTTAGATCTACATAAAGTGAGGAAGAGCATCAAAGAGTAAGCGATGGTAAAATAAAATCAATTGTTGGTAGGAGTATAGAAGAGAAATGAATAGACAGAGCGTGAAGAATTTTTAGGCCAGTAAAACTCTCTATATAATCTAATGGTAGATATAAATCATTATACATTTGTTCAAATCCAAAGAATGTACAAGAATAAACCCTGATGTGAACCATGCATTTTGGGTGATTATAATGTGTCACATGTATCAAGTGTACCATTCTATGCAACATGCTGATTATGGGAGAGGCTATGCATTGGTGAATTCAGGGAGTACATGGGAAATCTCTGTACCTTCCTCTCAATTTACCTGTGAACCTAAAACTGTGCTAAAAAAAAAAAAAAAACGAAGTCACGAAAGAGAAAAAAAAAGCAACATAGGACAGAGAAATAAATGCAACTTTATTGACTCTGTAGTTATATGAAGTTCACTAAGCTTCAGTTTTTATTTTGGTAAAATTGATACAAAAATAATGACTAATAGGAAAATATTTAGTTTGCTAACAGCGTGGTCCTCAGTAGGGATTAGTTCTTTTATCCACTGCCTTTCTATCCCATCTCATAGCCTCTATGTGCTGGCTAATGTCTTCCTGTTAAAATAGAAGCAATGTATCTTCAGTTATAGGCATTTAAAATGGAAACTTATACTCAACTGTTCACATTTAGAGGATTCTGTGTCTGT
>NW_011921596.1:0-1115 GCF_000151845.1 Pteropus vampyrus
TTGAGGCTGGAAGGAATCATTTTTAAGATGTCTTTTCCAGTAAACAAATCTCTAGGTTGCAGAGTGTAGGTTTTGAGTTTTTATTTCCTTAGAATGCACTGTGCAAAAGATTTCTCTACCAAAGCATGATTGTTTTCAATAGAAGCAATTAGCCTTTATGATATTGAAGCATGTTTTCTTTTACCAACTGGGGATCAAAAGAAGCAGGAACCAAATGCATGGGGCATCCTGTGGTTATCTCAAAAAGTGAAAGCTTATGAGCCCCAAAAGGGGTAGATGTGACATTTAAGAGGACCAATAGCAATGCTTTTGGCCAAGGTATTAGAAGAGTACCTACAAATTTTGCCAATTAAATCTTAATAATGCCAGTAGTACGTCCAACTAAACCTGGAGACAGGACGGTGAGCATAGTGAAAATGTCGTAGAATGGGTCCAACAGCACAGACTCGTTGGAGGAGCTGACCAGTGAAGTCGGTCCTCCATCACTGTGCAGCTGGAGGGGAGTTCCCCACGTGGGAATAATCTTCTCTAGTGAGACTTTAGCACTGGAGAGGCTTTAGCTTGTCTGTAAGGGAAAGCTTCAGTCCAATAAGAAAGCATACACATGACCAAAACATATTTGTGTCCATGAGGTGGGGGAAGCTATATGAAATCTATTTGCCAAACCTCAGATGGTCCCTTAGGCAATTTAAACTATCCAGGGGCAGTGCAAACAGGCTTCACTGGTTTGTTTTTGGACAGATGTGTCACTAAAGGTGGGCAACTTTGTGGCCTTGTTAATATCCTCCCACCAACACTGATTCATGAATGATGTCATTGGTCAAGTGGACCAAAGGTTTAATGAATATACAGTAGTTAGGAGTGGAAATTTTAGAGTTTCTGGTAAGACTACGTTGTTATTTGGTCCGAACCAGAGCTTTCTCTTATCTCACTAACAATCATTGGATTTCCAATCTTGCTTTTTTTTTTTTTCTCCGAAGTTTCCTCTGGCCAGTTTTTCTAAGTTATCAACTGGGTAAACATCCCTTTGGACCATGACAGAGGTTTGACAGCTGCTGATGCCTTCAAGAGCAGCATCCTTAGCAGAATGACAGCAAGGTGATTTCCTTTCGCTT
>NW_011921597.1:0-1598 GCF_000151845.1 Pteropus vampyrus
TTGTTCAAGGGTAGCTTTCAGACCAAGAACAGGGTCACGATTTTCATCTCAGTAATCTTATCATTTGAATCTAGGAAGGCTTGCTTCTAGAGGGATTCTATTTAGTAATAGAAATAGATGACCAATTTTTACAGATTCGTTAATTTCGTGGATTTGGTACCATACTCAACCCTGTGGAAAGAACATATTCATAGATTTTACCTTTAAATCCTTTTGTTTTGATCTTATTGTTATTTATTCAGTTTAGTAATAAGGGTAACACATGAGTGTACCCTTTTTATGCAGATATAAGAAATTAATGAAAGAAACTGAAGAAGATAAAATAAATGGAAAGATATCTCATGTTCATTGATTGGAAGACTTAATATCATTCAAATGTCCATACTATTCAAAGCAATCCACAGATTCGATGTAATCTTTATCAAAATTCCAATGGCATTTTTCACGGAAATAGAAAAATGAATCCTAAAATTCATACTGAACTACAAAAGACCCCAAACAACAAGAACAATCTTGGGCAAGAGGAGCAAAGCTGGAGGCAGCATCCTTCCTGATTTCAAACTATACTATAAAGCTATAGTAATCAAAACAGTATAGTGCTGACATAAAAACAGATACATAGACTAATGTCTCTATGTATATATTACAGAATAGAGAGCCCAGAAATAAACCCATGCATTTACGGTCAACTAATCTTTGACAAAAGTGCCTAGAGTACACAATGAGAAAATGACAATCTTTTCAATAAATGATGTTGTCTGGGAAACTGGATATCCACATGAAAAGAATAAATTTGGACTCTTATCTTACAACATGCAAAAAAAAATTACTCAAAATAGACTAAGAACTTAAATGTAAGGCCTGAAACCCTAAAAATTATAGAAGAAAACAGGGGAAATCTTTTTGACATTGGTCTTGGCAAAGATTTCTTTTTGGATATGATACCAAAAGCACAGGTAACAAAATCAGAAATAAGCAAGTGGGACTACATCAAACTAAAAAGGTTCCGCACAACAAAGGAAACCATCGACAAAATGAAAAAGCAACCTACAGAATGGGAGAAAATATTTACCAACCTTATGTCTGATAAGAGGTTAATATCGAAAATATATAAGAAACCTATACTTGATAGCAAAAAAAAAAAAAAAAATGAACAATCCAATTTAAAAAAAAAATAGACAGAGGACTTGATTAGACCTCTTTCCAAATAAGACATACAAATGGCCGATAGGTATATGAAAAGGTGTTTGACATCACTAATCATCAGGGAAATGCAAATTGAAAACACAGTGAGATATCACTTCACACCTGTTAAGATGTCTATTATCAAAAAGACAACAAATAACAAGTGTTGGCAAGGTGTGAGAAAAGGGAACCCTTATGTCTTGCTGGTGGAAATGTAAATTGGTGCAACCACTGTGGAAAATGGTATTAACATGCCTGCAAAAAATTAAAAGTAGAACTGCCACATGATCCAGCGATCCCACTTCTGGATATATACTCAGAGGAAATGAAATCAGTGTCTCAAAGAGAAATCTGCACTTCCATTTTCATCGCAACATTATTCAGTGTACATGTATATCAAATCGTCATGTTGT
>NW_011921598.1:0-2658 GCF_000151845.1 Pteropus vampyrus
CTTCAAGGACGGAAAGCAGACACCTCCCCTCTTCTTTCACCTTTCTTCCTTGGGATGGTCGTAAATGGTCCCCGTGTACGCATTCAAAATGAAGAAAATGAAAGGCTCAAAGAGGTGATCGCAAAGCTCAAGACGCACGGAGGTCAGAATCAGACCCACAGCTGTCTGCAGTGTCCCCCAACTGACCTCTTTCCAGCGAGTGACGGCCTCCAGGGACGGAGGGGCCAAAGCATCCCTGGGTACGCTGTCTGTGGGTGGCCTGGAGCTCTGCACGAGGATACAGAGAGCAATGAGACGTCGTTTGTACCTCTAGGGGCTCAAAGTGTCAGTGAGTGCTTCCGCAACTTCTGTACCGCCGTACCCGCAGACGACCGGCATCGCCGTCAGAGCCCCGAGGCGCCGGGAGGGCCGTGAATTTGCCGCAAGTGAGCCGTATCTCGGAAGTCTGCAGTTCCGGCTCAAAATGGACGTCAGTAGAGTGCTTTTTGCCAGAGCTCCCCTAGATATATCTATATCTATATCTGTATCTGAATCTATAGATATCTCTATATCTCTATCTCTCTCTCTTTCTCTCTCCCTCTCACTCTCTCTCTCTATCTACCTATCTATCTATCTATGTATCTGTCTATTTCTCTCACTCTTTCTATATATATATTCATATATATATATATATATATATATATATATATATATATATATATATATAGTGATTTTTATAACAAAAGGCTGTATTTTCCTTAGACGTTTGAGATAAGACAGGCCGTTCCTACCACCTCCACCTTCGCGGAGTGTGGACACCGGGCGTTCCAGAGCCTCAATTCAGCAGGATCTCTTTTCATCCCAGAGGCCCCGGGGCTCCTTCCTAAGGCCTCTGCTCCTTCCTGCTTTCCGCATTGGAAATCAGACTTCGGGACGGAAGCAGACACCTCCCTCTCTCTCACCTTTCTGCCTGGGATGGTCGTAATGGTCCCCGTGTACGCATTGAAAATGAAGAAATGAAAGGCTCAAAGAGGTGATCGCAAAGCTCAAGAGGCACGGAGGCCGAAATCAGACCCACGGCTGTCTGCAGTGTCCCCCAACTGACCTCTTTCCAGCGGGTGACGGCCTCCAGGGACGGAGGGGCCGAAGCATCCCTGGGTACGCTGTCTGTGGGTGGCCTGGAGCTCTGCACGAGGATACAGAGAGCAATGAGACGTCGTTTGTACCTCTAGGGGCTCAAAGTGTCAGTGAGTGCTTCCGCAACTTCTGTACCCCCGTCCCCGCAGACGACCGAGCATCGCCCTCAGAGCCCCGAGGCGCCGGGAGGGCCGTGAATTTGCCGCAAGTGAGCCGTATCTCGGAAGTCTTCAGTTCAGGCTCAAAATGGACGTCAGTAGAGTGCTTTTTGCCAGATCTCCCCTAGATATATCTATATCTATATCTGTATCTGAATCTATAGATATCTCTATATCTCTATCTCTCTCCCTTTCTCTCTCCCTCTCACTCTCTCTCTCTATCTACCTATCTATCTATCTATGTATCTATTTCTCTGACTCTTTCTATATATATATTCATATATATCTATATCTATATCTATATCTATATATATATATATATAGATATAGATATAGATATAGATATATATAGTGATTTTTAAAACAAAAGGCTGTATTTTCCTTAGACGTTTGAGATAAGACAGGCCGTTCCTAGCACCTCCACCTTCCCGGAGTGTGGACACCGGGCGTTCCAGAGCCACAATTCAGCAGGATCTCTTTTCATCCCAGAGGCCCCGGGGCTCGTTCCTAAGGCCTCTGCTCCTTCCTGCTTTCCGCATTGGAAATCAGACTTCGGGACGGAAGCAGACACCTCCCTCTCCCTCACCTTTCGGCCTGGGATGGTCGTAATGGTCCCCGTGTACGCATTCAAAATGAAGAAATGAAAGGCTCAAAGAGATGATCGCAAAGCTCAAGAGGCACGGAGGCCGAAATCAGACCCACAGCTGTCTGCAGTGTCCCCCAACTGACCTCTTTCCAGCGGGTGACGGCCTCCAGGGACGGAGGGGCCAAAGCATCCCCGGGTACGCTGTCTGTGGGTGGCCTGGAGCTCTGCACGAGGATACAGAGAGGAATGAGACGTCGTTTGTACCTCTAGGGGCTCAAAGTGTCAGTGAGTGCTTCCGCAACTTCCGTACCCCCGTACCCGCAGACGACCGAGCATCGCCCTCAGAGCCCCGAGGCGCCGGGAGGGCCGTGAATTTGCCGCAAGTGAGCCGTATCTCGGAAGTCTGCAGTTCCGGCTCAAAATGGACGTCACTAGAGAGCTTTTTGCCAGATCTACCATATACATATATATGCATATATATGTTCATCTATATGCATATATATGTATATGGTGGATTTTCGAAGGAAACCTGGCTGGACCCCTGGTCTACCAGAGAAGGCAGGCCGCTCCCAGCACCTCCACCTCCCCGGAGTGTGGACACCGGGCGTTCCAGAGCCACAATTCAGCAGGATCTCTTTTCATCCCAGAGGCCCCGGGGCTCCTTCCTAAGGCCTCTGCTCCTTCCTGCTTTCCGCATTGGAAATCAGACTTCAGGACGGAAGCAGACACCTCCCTCTCCCTCACCTTTCTGCCTGGGATGGACGTAATGGTCCCCGTGTACGCATTCAAAATGAAGAA
>NW_011921599.1:0-2656 GCF_000151845.1 Pteropus vampyrus
ACACAGATTACAAATACATCCACACCAAACAATTTTCTTTAAAATGACCCTTCAGCACCACACACACGCACAGACACACACAGAGTGGCTTTTTCTTTGGCGTTTGCCAAAAGACCGCATATGAAAGCTGTTATTTGACTCGACCACAGATTGCAGACATGCTGCCCCTGGAAGAGTACATGCTGCTGAATTCTTTCAGATGGCAAGCTCAAGACGATGGATGTCCAAAGACTTTTCTACCACCACTTTGGTACGGAAAAAGGGCACATGAGAAACAGCTTTACAGATCTGTCAGTCTGGGACGGAACACCCACCATGTCACACACAACAGAGTAAGAAGTGGTTCCAAACAAGTAACTATGACCTTAACCACGAGAACTGCAACTTCTCTCAGTACTTACTTAGAGGGCCGCCTTACTTCACAGCATCCAACAATGACTGCACTTCTGGATCATACAAGCCAGGCAATCCCAAAGGAGCTTGCTGTACAAGTGGTGCTCGCTTTCTCTCAGCTTTAGAGGATAGCTATCTCTTCTTAATGGCAAAATGGGACCAGAAGAATTGAAATACCTTACCACCTAATAAATTCCGGCAGTCTAATCATGTCTTTGCAGCACGTACGCTCTCTTCCAAAAGGCAACCGCCTGAACCCGCTTCGTACGAATTTCCACAATCAAAAGGCTATATTGTCAGTATGGATATCACAGCCTGTGGCTGTGGGTAGATTGCACATTTGCTTCCTGAACTACACTTCTCCAGGCTCATCTCCGAACAATCCTGCAGTCCTTTCAAAATCCCCGTATATCGCTATGCAGAGAAAAGAAGTACGGAGAGCCGTTTCTAAGGAGAAGCGGACAGAGTGGAATCTGCTCTTTTCAGAGATCCGATCCAACATTATTCGCCAGAGTCATCTGACGTCTGCATTAAACAAATTTGGATCCCAGCCTCAGGTTCCATCGGTTGGTCAGTATCCCCCTGAAACATCAGTGGGAGAGGGTTTCCCTTTCCATACTCATTGGAAAACATGGTCCGTTCGTTTCGGCCGCTGCCTCTGAATACTCAGGTTAAAGAACATCCTCTCCAGAAGGATTTCCCTTCATATTACCCTTCCTACGACACGCCACACAATATGGCTTCCTTTGTTCCAAGGCGAAAAACGATGGCAGACTGAAGCTTTTATTCTGCTCTTACTACACAGCACAAGCATACTGCCACTGTCTTATCACCGTTTTGTGCATTCTAGGCAGATAGCAAGCTAAGGAGAACGGATGTCAAAACTGTTTCCAACCAGCGCTTTGGTGCCGGACAAAGGACACGACCGAACAAATCTACGGTTTTGTCAGACTGGGATTGAGCCTGAATCAGGTCCCAAGGAACGGGGCTCAGTTCTTGCTCACATCCTAAATGCTTGACTCCAGGTACAGGCAAGAACTCCAATTTCTCTGCTTTCTTACAGTGCCGACTTTCTTTACAGCACACAGCAAAACTTGCCCCAAATGATCGAATACACTTCTGGACTAGAGAAATCAAGCGTTCCAAAACGGTTTCCTTTGCATGCGCTGTACACCTTCTCGCACTTTAAAGTCTTTCTAGCTCCGTAATGGCAGAAGAAGACCCGAACACATAAAGCACCATACCACCGGGTTAATCGCCGCATTCTAAGAATGTGTCTTCAGCATAGACGCTCTCTTCCAAAATGCTGCTGCCCGAACCCGCTTCGTACGAAATTTCCCAATGGATCTGCCAGCTTTCCAATTTCACACGTTCTCTTTGTGGCAGGAGACCAAGATTGCTTCAGAGTCCACAGTTCCCATGTCACTGCATAGAACAATGCTGCAGCCCAGTGAATGTATCTGTCTATCAGTCAGCATAAAAGATGTCTACTGAGCACCGTTACTAGGCAGAGGCTTCCAGAATGGAAGCAATTCTGACAAAGGCTATGCCTCCAAAATCATGCGTCAGAGTGCTCTAACTTCTGAATGAAGCATACTTGCATTCCAGCCTCAAGGCTCCATCAGTGGCTCGGAAGCCCGCTGACACATCCCAGAGACAGTTTCAGTTACCATATGCATGAGAAAACACTGTTCGTTTATGGACCGGCGCTTCTGAGGTCACAGATTACAAATACATCCACACCACACAATTTTCTTTAAAATGACCATTCAGCACCACACACACTCACGCACAGACACACACAGAGTGGCTTTTTCTTTGGCGTTTGCCAAAAGACCGCATATGAAAGCTGTTATTTGACTCGACCACAGATTGCAGACATGCTGCCACTGGAAGAGTACATGCTGCTGAATTCTTTCAGATGGCAAGCTCAAGACGATGGATGTCCAAAGACTTTTCCACCACCACTTTGGTACGGCAAAAGGGCCCATGAGAAACAGCTTTACAGATCTGTCAGTCTGGGACGGAACACCCACCATGTCACACACAACAGAGTAAGAAGTGGTTCCAAACAAGTAACTATGACCTTAACCACGAGAACTGCAACTTCTCTCAGTACTTACTTAGAGGGCCGCCTTACTTCAAAGCATCCAACAATGACTGCACTTCTGGATCATACAAGCCAGGCAATCCCAAAGGAGCTTGCTGTACAAGTGGTGATCGCTTTCTCTCAGCTTTAGAGGATAGCTATCTCTTCTTAAGG